>NC_057808.1:440370835-440540983 GCF_018294505.1 Triticum aestivum
CATGCGGCGGCGGCGGGCGGCTCCTCCGGCGGCGATGTGGCGAAAAACGGAGGGGGGGTATATATGGAGGGGGGGGGGTGTGCTAGGGGGCTTGGGGAAGGGGGCACCCGAGGCGGCGGCGACTCCCGTGGCGAGGCCGGACTCCGGCGGCGTCATGGGGAAGAAGGAGAGGTCGCGGCGGGGTGGGCCGTCGGCTGGGCTCGGCCCAGTCGGCGCGGCGCGTATTTTTTTAATTTTTTTTTAAATATGTTCCGCGGAAAATATTGCGTAGAAAAATAAATAAAAATCAGAAAAATATGAAATAAATTTTCCCCGTCTAGTTAGAAAATCTAGAATAGGGTGAACATTTTTTAAAATCAAAATTAAATATTTTGAAAACATGCATATTTTTAAATGCAATAAAAATTGCAAATAAAATCCAATAAATTCCAAATAATGTTTTTAACATTTTTCCTCCAGTATTTCAATGTTTTTGGAGAAGTCATATTTTCTCCTCTCGCTTATTTATAAATTGGAATATTTTTCCGGAGAGAAAAATAATTAAAAATCCCAATCCTCGTTTGAAAAATCAAATAAGAAAATTCGAGAAAATCCCCTACTCTCTCCGAGGGTCCTTGAGTTGCTTAGGATTTATCGAGGATTTGTCAAAATGCAACAAAACATGATATGCAAATGATGATCTATGTATAACATTCCAAATTGAAAATTTGGGATGTTACAAACCTACCCCCCTTAAGATGAATCTCGCCCTCAAGATTCGGGTTGGCTAGAAAACAGGTGGGAGTGGTTTTTCCGTAGATCTTCCTCTCGCTCCCAGGTGGCCTCATCTTCTGTGTGGTGACTCCACTGAACTTTGCAAAACTTGATAACCTTGCTACGGGTAACTCGGTTGGCATACTCGAGAATCTTCACTGGTTTCTCCTCATAGGTCAAATCACTTTCCAACTGAATCGCTTCCAGTGGCACAGTATCTCTCAGCGGTATCTCAGCCATCTCTGCGTGGCACTTCTTCAACTGCGAAACGTGAAATACATCATGTACTTCAGACAATCCTTCGGGCAATTCCAGCTTGTAGGCAACTTCTCCCATACGTTCCAACACTCTGTATGGTCCGATAAAACGAGGCGCTAACTTTCCCTTAACTCCAAAGCGCTTCACTCCTCAAAGTGGTGATACTCGAAGATACACTCTGTCTCCGATTTCGTGAACGGTCTCCTTGCGTTTAGAATCAGCATAACTCTTCTGCCTGGACTGGGCTACCTTGAGCCTATCGCGAATCAACTTCACTTTCTGTTCAGACTCCTTAATCAAATCTGGTCCAAACAACTGACGATCTCCAACTTCGTCCCATAACAACGGTGTTCTACACCTCCTTCCGTACAAAGCTTCGAAAGGGGCCATCTTCAAACTGGTTTGATAGCTGTTGTTATAAGAAAACTCCGCATATGGCAAATTGTCGTCCCAACTTGATCCATAATCTAGCGCACATGCTCTCAACTTGTCCTCCAAAATCTGGTTGACTCTCTCGGTCTGTCCATCTGTCTGCGGATGAAATGTTGTACTAAATTCCAGCCTGGTTCCCAATGTTTCATGTAACTGCTTCCAAAACTTTGAGGTAAATTGGGTTCCTCTGTCTGATACTATGGTCCTCGGAACTCCATGCAAACATACTATTCTGGTCATGTATATCTTTGCCAACTTAGCACTGGTGTAAGTGGTCTTCACTGGAATGAAATGAGCCACTTTCGTCAAACGGTCGACTACAACCCATATCGAGTCATAGCCTGAACGGGTCCTGGGTAATCCCGTGATAAAATCCATGCCTATTTTATCCCACTTCCATTCGGGTATCGGCAATGGCTGTAGCAATCCTGCTGGCTTCTGATGCTCTGCCTTCACTCTCTGACATACATCACAAACTGCTACAAACTCCGCAATATCCTTCTTCATTCCGGTCCACCAGAAAATATTCTTCAAATCCAAATACATCTTGGTATTCCCTGGGTGAATCGAATACGGTGAATCATGGGCTTCTTGCAAAATCAACTTCCTGATCTCCGGATCATTTGGCACATATAGGCGGTCCTCGAACCATAAGGTATCGTGCTCATCCTCACGAAATCCCTTGGCTTTTCCTTTGCTCATCTTCTCCTTTATCTCTTCAATCTCCTTGTCTGTCTTCTGAGCTTCTCTGATCCTTTCCATCAAGGTAGACTGAATATCCAATGACGCTAAATAGCCTCTTGGGACTATCTCCAAACATAGCTCACGTATGTCCTCGGCTAACTCCTGAGGTAACTCTCCTGTCATGAGGGTGTTGACATGACTCTTGCGGCTCAACGCGTCTGCTACTACGTTAGCCTTTCCAGGGTGATAATGCAATCTCATATCATAGTCTTTGATGAGCTCCAACCATCTCCTCTGTCTGAGGTTTAACTCCTTCTGCGTGAAAATGTACTTCAAACTCTTGTGATCCGTGTACACCTCACAATGGTTTCCGATGAGAAAATGTCTCCATGTCTTCAATGCATGCACCACGGCTGCTAACACCAAATCATGCGTAGCATAATTCCTCTCATGGGGTTTAAGTTGTCGTGAAGCATACGGAACAACTCTTCCTACCTGCATAAGCACTGCTCCAAGTCCTCGACGAGAAGCGTCGCAATAAACTTCATAGTCCTTGCGTTGATCTGGCAGAATCAACACGGGTGATGTAACCAATCGTTTCTTCAACTCTTGGAAACTAGCTTCGCATTCCTCAGTCTAATTGAATTTGGTGTCCTTCTTCAATAGCTCAGTCATGGGCTTAGCAATCCTTGAGAAATTCTCGATGAATCTCCGGTAGTATCCTGCAAGTCCAAGAAAACTCCGGATTTCTCCAACTGTAGTGGGTGATTCCCAACTGGTCACTGTGTCAACCTTGGCAGGGTCTACTGCTATTCCATCTCCAGAAATAACATGTCCAAGGAATCCAACTTCCTTCAACCAAAACTCACATTTGCTGAACTTGGCATATAACTGATGTTCTCTGAGCTTCTCAAGTACCAATCGTAAATGCTCCTCATGCTCTTCTTCATTCTTGGAAAATATTAAGATATCATCAATGAACACCACGATGAACTTATCCAAAAACTCCATAAACACTTTGTTCATCAGGTTCATGAAATAGGCCGGTGCGTTAGTCAGTCCAAATGACATAACAGTATGCTCATACAATCCATATCTGGTGGTAAATGCCGTCTTGGGTATATCCTGCTCTCGAATCTTTAACTGATGGTATCCTGATCGTAGATCGATCTTGGAAAATACTTTAGCTCCTTGCAGGCGGTCAAACAAATCATTGATCATCGGCAATGGGTACTTGTTTTTGATGGTCACTTCATTCAATCCTCGGTAATCCACAACCATCCTTAGTGATCCATCTTTCTTCTCCACTAGAAGTACTGGTGATCCCCAAGGTGACGAACTTGGGCGAATATAGCCTTTATCCAGTAACTCCTTGATCTGCTTCTTAATTTCCTCCAAATCCTTTGCGGGCATCCTGTACGGTCTCTTAGATATTGGCCCTGTGCCTGGCAAAAGTTCAATCAAGAACTCAATGTCTCTATCCGGTGGCATGCCTGGCAACTCTTCTGGAAATACATCCGGATAATCCTTCACCACTGGTACTTCCTCTTGTACAACTCCTGATAAGGAATTCACTTGAGTCCTCTTCGGCATATGCCTGGATACATACTTGATCCTCCTTCCTTCCGGGGTGGTAAGCAAAATAGTCTTGCTGGCACAATCGATGTTTCCTCCATACAACGATAGACAATCCATTCCCAAAATCACATCCAAACCTTGCGATTCCAAAACAATGAGGTCTGAGGGGAAAATATGCCTTCCAATGGCCAACGGTATCTTAAAACATCCTTGGGTGGCCATATACTCTGCTCCTGGCGAGGTTACTAACATGGGGCTTTTGAGAACTTGGGTGGACATCTTAAACTTGTTTACGAATCCCCTTGATATGTATGAATGTGATGCACCAGTATCGAAAAGAACAGTTGCAGTAAATGACTTAACCAAAAACTTACCTATTACTGCATCAGGCTGAGCTTCAATTTCCTCCACGCTCACGTGGTTCACATGTCCTTTGTTGAACGGGTTCGGCTTCTTCCCGGAGCTTCCATTGCCATTTCCATTTTGGGCTTCGGGACAATCAGTTGCATAATGTCCCGTCTTTTGGCACTTGAAACAAGTAATGTGACTTAGATCTCTCTTGGTTGGGGTAGATGGGTTGGTGCGGTTCTGTCCGTTTCCTCCTCCATTCCCATTACCATTCTTGGAGCCATTATGGTTGTGCGAACTACCTCCATGGGTATGCTGAAACTGTCCTCCCGGCTTCGGGGTAAATCGTGGCTTCTGCTGGGCTCCAGAATTGTACTTCCCTTGTCCATACTTCCTCTTGCGGTTTTCAATCTGCTGTTGCTTCCCTTCAATCATGAGAGCTCTATCTACCAGCTCCTGGTAGTTGTTGAAAGTTGCTACCATCAACTGCATACTCAGCTCATCATTCAATCCTTCCAGAAATTTCTCCTGCTTGGCTGCATCTGTAGCAACGTCATCTGGTGCATAACGTGCTAACTTACTGAAATCCTCCACATACTGGCCTACGGTGCGTCCTCCTTGGCGTAGGTTGCGAAACTCACGCTTCTTCATAGCCATAGCTCCTGCTGAAACATGAGCTGTACGGAAAGCTTGCTGAAACTGGTCCCATGTGACAGTGTCAATAGGGTGCGTGGCTGTATAATTCTCCCACCATGATGCTGCGGGTCCATCAAGCTGATGTGCGGCAAAACGCACTCTTTCCGCATCTGTGCATCCTGCAGTGGTCAACTCCCTTCCAACTTTGTGGAGCCAATCATCTGCAACAATCGGCTCGGTGCTACTTGAAAACACCGGCGGGTTTAGCCTTAAGAAACGGGCTAAGTGATCAACAGGTGGTGGTGGCGGTGAGTTGTTGTTGTTGTTGTTGCCTTGGTTCTGAACTAACACTTGCATCAGGGCATTCTGTTGCTGAATCAACTGGGTGATCTCTGGCGGGAAAACAAATCCGGTGTCGCGTCTCGGAGGCATCTGATAGGTTTAGAAAAGATGAGAATTAAGAATAGAATGAGGTCTAGAGAGAAAACACTACCCATGCTCATGAGACAAATTCAATCAATATCACTCAATCAATCCAAACAAGGCAAAACAATCGATCTAACTAGCGTTACAAAGTGCTTGAACTATACTACTAAATGGGGGAAAACTACTACTGATATGGTAGTCTACTAAAAATTCTGATCCGTTGAAGACTCCATGATGTCTGCTCCAGCTTCATCAATCCATTGGTTTTCACTTGGTTCCGAGTCGGTGTCGTCGATGATGATGTAGTTATCCGGACAAGTGCATTCGTCGACTTTTTCTTTTGGCACTGGATTTCCCACGAATGATCCAATCTTATTCTCCAGGTCGTCAATCTTCCCGACTAGTGCGTTGATTTCCTCCAGATAATCTTCGCGTGTAGTCTTGAGTTCTTCTTGGAGTTCCTTGATCTTCGTGAATGCCTTCTTCAGTTCTTCCTTGTCCGTGCATATCTGGTTCTCCTGGCGTCGAATATGTTGGTTCTGCTCCTGGATGAAAGCTGCAATTGATCCATCCTTCTTGGTCTTGATCATCTCCCATTGCGCGTCTTGACGTCCACAAATCTGGTAAATTGTATCCTTAAGCTCCTGGTGATAGACTTCTCCGATGCATCCCATGGCGATGTGTGCGGCCAGGCTCTTCCCTAAACTCCAAGTTGGTGCTTCGAAAACCAATCTCATGGGTTTCGTAATTGGCGCAAACGTCCTTCCTGGAATGATAACTTGAATCTTCCAGCTCTCCTCTTCAGGTAATATAGCGTTGTAGGTTCCGGTGATGCTTGGTATTCCTATGTTCAAGTACTTGGTGACTTCCTTCAAATGTCGTCCAAATGGCGTGTCTTCATCTGGTTGCATGAACTTGCTCCTTGCATTCGCCATTCCTAAAAGAGTAGAAAGTGGAGAGGGGTCAGAAATGAGAAGAGAGAAGTTTTCTAGGGCTTAAGCTTAGTGGTCGTGTCCTATAGTCAGCGTGTGCTCTGATACCAACTTTGTAGAGACCAGACCTCAAATGGCCTGTGCTGCTGTGCACCAGTGTCATCCCTGGATCAGTAATGCTGACACGCACAGTACAAATGGAGGATTTATAACAGAGTAGCAATCACACACTTATTACATCGAATATCTCCGAAGAGAATAAGTATAAACATGGCTTAAGGCCATCTAATAACGATAACAGCGGAAGACTTGGAAGATAAGTGAGACCATCAACTCCAGCGGCATCACTGAGTATAAGACCACGACCTAAGGCACCTTACTCGTCGTCTGAAAAGTCTGCAACATGAAACGTTGCAGCCCGAAAACGGGTCAGCACATAGAATATGCTGGCAAAGCAACACATAGAGAGCAATGAACAATAATAATGCTATACTATATGCATATATGGCTGGTGGAAAGGCTCTATGGTTACTGTTTTGCGAAAAGCCAATTTTATCCTACTACAAAGGAATAAATTTTATTTAACTATCATGGTGGTTGAAACATTGAGAAGGTACCTCCAACTCAATCCCAATTAAGTAACATCATTAACCCAACAAAATTAATTATAAGTATCACGGTGATGAGATTCAAATGATAATCCAGGTACTAGATACTCAAGTTGTCCATAACCGGGGACACGGCTAATCATGATCAGTTTGTACACTCTGCAGAGGTTTGTGCACTTTTCCCTACATCTGCTAGTCCACCTCTTCAAGAGATCCTGTAACCTACTCAGCTATGCTAGAGCCCATAATAGCTTGCGGCTGCACACGGAAGTTTCTAGCATGAACAATCTTATGATCCCTTTGAGCCTGGGTGGCGGACCTTATACAAACAGACAACACTGGGTTCTCCAGGTGCCACAATCCACCCAGATGTGAGTTTTAGTTGCCACCTTAAGTTGAACCATTATTAAACACTCACATCTATCATGAATATCTCTCAAACCCAATCCACGTCTACGAGCATAGCATGGCAATAATAAAAGCAACGTAGAAGTAACTCCCAAGGGTTTGACAAAGAACAGGTAATAGGTACTACCTCAACTACTTCCCAATACCCACAGTTTAATTAGATCCTAATCATGCAATGTGTTTGAGGGAATAGATCTAATGCAATAAAACTGGGTATGAACGGGGTATGATCAAAGTGTTACTTGCCTTGCTGATGATCCGCAAAACCTAGCGAGTCGAAGTAACAAGCGGCACACTCCGGGTACTCTATCGCAAACAAACAAGCATACAATCAGTACTCATCTAATGCACAGGTAAAACTCGAAAGAAAGATCCAACCAGAAAGTTCAACTTAAAAACTCCGGTTTGCAAAAAGAATCAACTCGAAAGAAGCAACGAAATTCAAACGACGAAAGAAATAAACTTCGTTTGCTAATCTGGATCTAGGTCAAATTTTACTGTAGCAAAAACTTGTTTGAGTAGGTTAAACGGAAAGAGAATTTCGAGACGAAACTCTAGGCGCTTGAATCACTTGATTCCGATAAACGAGCGAAAAGTTAAACAGATTCGAAGTTTCGATCAGAAATCGAATCTGAGAAAAATAACGAGAAAGTCCGGCGAAAAAGAAAAACGGACGAACGGTTAAATAACGGACGTTCGTTAACAGAGAAAAACCGACGAACGCGTTCGTTAAAATGAACGGTTCGGTGAACGCTCGCAAAATAATAAAACCGAAAAAAACCGATCTAGGGTTTTTTTTTAAAACAAAAGTTTTTTTTTAAAAAAAACCGGTCAACACGAACGGGCAGTACCTCGTCGGGCTTCTCCGGCGAGGGGCTCCGGCGGGGCTCGGGCTCGGCGCGAGGGGCGGCGGGGGTGCGGGCTCGGGGGGGGGGGGGGGCGGCTCCGGCGGCGAGGGGGCGGGCTCCGGCGACGGGCGGCGAGGCAAAAGCGGCGGCAGCGGCGGGGCTAGATGCGGCGGCGGCGAGCGGCTCCTCCGGCGGCGATGTGGCGAAAAACGGAGGGGGGGTATATATGGAGGGGGGGTGCTAGGGGGCTTGGGGAAGGGGGCACCCGAGGCGGCGGCGGCTCCCGTGGCGAGGCTGGACTCCGGCGGCGTCGTGGGGAAGAAGGAGAGGTCGCGGCGGGGTGGGCCGTCGGCTGGGCTCGGCCCAGTCGGTGCGGCGCGTTTTTTGTTTTTAAAATATGTTCCGCAGAAAATATTGCGTAGAAAAATAAATAAAAATCAGAAAAATATGAAATAAATCTTCCCCGTCTAGTTAGAAAATCTAGAATAGGGTGAACATTTTTTAAAATCAAAAATAAATATTTTGAAAACATGCATATTTTTAAATGCAATAAAAATTGCAAATAAAATCCAATAAATTCCAAATAATGTTTTTAACATTTTTCCTCCAGTATTTCAATGTTTTTGGAGAAGTCATATTTTCTCCTCTCGCTTATTTATAAATTGGAATATTTCTCCGGAGAGAAAAATAATTAAAAATCCCAATCCTCGTTTGAAAAATCAAATAAGAAAATTCGAGAAAATCCCCTACTCTCTCCGAGGGTCCTTGAGTTGCTTAGGATTTATCGAGGATTTGTCAAAATGCAACAAAACATGATATGCAAATGATGATCTATGTATAACATTCCAAATTGAAAATTTGGGATGTTACAGTTCATAAGGCGTCGTCTCAACGGATTTCGATGGTGCCCTATTTAACGTGAATGCAGCCGTCTCTAAAGCATAACTCCAAAACAATAGCGGTAAATCAGTAAGAGACATCATAGATCGCACCATATCTAGTAAAGTACGATTACGACGTTCGGACACACCATTACGCTGTGGTGTTCCGGGTGGCGTGAGTTGCGAAACTATTCCGCATTGTTTCAAATGTAGACCAAACTCATAACTTAAATATTCTCCTCCACGATCTGATCGTAGAAACTTTATTTTCTTGTTACGATGATTTTCAACTTCACTCTGAAATTCTTTGAACTTTTCAAACGTTTCAGACTTATGTATCATTAAGTAGATATACCCATATCTGCTTAAATCATCTCTGAAGGTGAGAAAATAACGATATCCGCCACGAGCCTCAACATTCATCGGACCACATACATCTGTATGTATGATTTCCAACAAATCTGTTGCTCTCTCCATAGTACCGGAGAACGGCGTTTTAGTCATCTTGCCAATGAGGCACGGTTCGCAAGTACCAAGTGATTCATAATCAAGTGGTTCCAAAAGTCCATCAGTATGGAGTTTCTTCATGCGCTTTATACCGATATGACCTAAACGGCAGTGCCACAAATAAGTTGCACTATCATTATCAACTCTGCATCTTTTGGCTTCAACATTATGAATATCTGTATCACTACTATCGAGATTCATCAAAAATAGACCACTCTTTAAGGGTGCATGACCATAAAAGACATTACTCATATAAATAGAACAACCATTATTCTCTGATTTAAATGAATAACCGTCTCGCATCAAACAAGATCCAGATATAATGTTCATGCTCAACGCTGGCACCAAATAACAGTTATTTAGGTCTAATACTAATCCCGAAGGTAGATGTAGAGGTAGCGTGCCGACGGCGATTACATCGACTTTGGAACCGTTTCCCACGCGTATCGTCACCTCGTCCTTAGCCAGTGTTCACTTAATCCGTAGTCCCTGTTTTGAGTTGCAAATATTAGCAACAGAACCAGTATCAAATACCCAGGTGCTACTGCGAGCTCTGGTAAGGTACACATCAATAACATGTATATCATATACCTTTGTTCACCTTGCCATCCTTCTTATCCGCCAAATACTTGGGGCAGTTCCGCTTCCAGTGACCAGTCTGTTTGCAGTAGAAGCACTCAGTCTCAGGCTTAGGTCCGGACTTGGGTTTCTTCTCTTGAGCAGCAACTTGTTTGATGTTCTTCTTGAAGTTCCACTTCTTCTTCCCTTTACCCTTTTTCTTGAAACTGGTGGTCTTATTGACCATCAACACTTGATGCTCCTTCTTGATTTCTACCTCCGCAGCCTTTATCATTGCGAAGAGCTCGGGAATCGTCTTATCCATCCCTTGCACGTTATAGTTCATCATGAAGCTCTTGTAGCTTGGTGGCAGTGATTGAAGAATTCTGTCAATGACACTATCATCCGGAAGATTAACTCCCAGTTGAATCAAGTGATTGTTATATCCAGACATTCTGAGTATATGCTCACTGACAGAACTATTCTCCTCCATCTTGCAGCTGTAGAACTTATTGGAGACTTCCTATCTCTCAATCCGGGCATTTGCTTGAAATATTAACTTCAACTCCTGGAACATCTCATATGCTCCATGACGTTCAAAACGTCGTTGAAGTCCCGGTTCTAAGCCGTAAAGCATGGCACACTGAACTATCGAGTAGTCAACAGCTTTGCTTTGCCAGACGTTCTTAACGTCGTCAGTTGCATCTGCAGCAGGCCTCGCACCCAGCGGTGCTTCCAGGACGTAATTCTTCTGTGCAGCAATGAGGATAATCCTCAAGTTACGGACCCAGTCCATGTAATTGCTACCATCATATTTCAACTTTGCTTTCTCAAGGAACGCATTAAAATTCAACGGAACAACAGCACGGGCCATCTATCTACAATCAACATAGACAAGCAAGATACTATCAGGTACTAAGTTCATGATAAATTTAAGTTCAATTAATCATATTACTTAAGAACTCCCACTTAGATAGACATCTCTCTAATCCTCTAAGTGATCACGTGATCCAAATCAACTAAACCATAACCGATCATCACGTGAAATGGATTAGCTTTCAATGGTGAACATCACTATGTTGATCATATCTACTATATGATTCACGCTCGACCTTTCGGTCTCAGTGTTCCGAGGCCATATCTGCATATGCTAGGCTCGTCAAGTTTAACCTGAGTATTCCGCATGTGCAAAACTGTCTTGCACCCGTTGTAGATGGACGTAGAGCTTATCACACCCAATCATCACGTGGTGTCTGGGCACGACGAACTTTGGCAACGGTGCATACTCAGGCGGAACACTTTTATCTTGAAATTTAGTGAGAGATCATCTTATAATGCTACCGTCAATCAAAGCAAGATAAGATGCATAAAAGATAAACATCACATGCAATCAATATAAGTGATATGATATGGCCATCATCATCTTATGCTTGTGATCTCCATCTTTGAAGCACCGTCATGATCACCATCGTCACCGGCGCGACTGAAGGAAATATGCCCTAGAGGCAATAATAAAGTATTATTTATTTCCTTATATCATGATAAATGTTTATTATTCATGCTAGAATTGTATTAACCGGAAACATAATACATGTGTGAATACATAGACAAACAGAGTGTCACTAGTATGCCTCTACTTGACTAGCTCGTTAATCAAAGATGGTTATGTTTCCTAGCCATAGACATGAGTTGTCATTTGATTAACGAGATCACCTCATTAGGAGAATGACGTGATTGACTTGACCCATTCCGTTAGCTTAGCACCCGATCGTTTAGTATGTTGCTATTGCTTTCTTCATGACTTATACATGTTCCTATGACTATGAGATTATGCAACTCCCGTTTACCGGAGGAACACTTTGTGTGCTACCAAACGTCACAACGTAAATGGGTGATTATAAAGGTGCTCTACAGGTGTCTCCAAAGGTAATTGTTGGGTTGGCGTATTTCGAGATTAGGATTTGTCACTCCGATTGTCGGAGAGGTATCTCTGGGCCCACTCGGTAATGCACATCACTATAAGCCTTGCAAGCATTGTGACTAATAAGTTAGTTGCGGGATGATGTGTTACGGAACGAGTAAAGAGACTTGCCGGTAACGAGATTGAACTAGGTATCGAGATACCGACGATCGAATCTCGGGCAAGTAACATACTGATGACAAAGGAAACAACGTATGTTGTTATGCGGTCTGACCGATAAAGATCTTCGTAGAATATGTGGGAGCCAATATGGGCATCCAGGTCCCGCTATTGGTTATTGACCGGAGACGTGTCTCGGTCATGTCTACATAGTTCTCGAACCCGTAGGGTCCGCACGCTTAAAGTTACGATGACAGTTTTATTATGAGTTTATGTATGTTGATGTACCGAAGGAGTTCGGAGTCCCGGATGAGATCGGGGACATGACGAGGAGTCTCGAAATGGTTGAGACGTAAAGATCGATATATTGGATGACTATATTCGGACTTCGGAAAGGTTCCGAGTGATTCGGGTATTTTTCGGAGTACCGAAGAGTTACGGGAATACGTATTGGGCCTTATTGGGCCATACGGGAAAGAAGAAAAAGGGCCTCAAGGGTGGCCGCACCCCTCCCCTTGGTCTGGTCCGAATTGGACTAGGGAAGGGGGGCGCCCCCTTCCTTCCTTCTCTTTTTCCCTTCCTCTTTTCCTATTCCATATGGGAGGTGGAATCCTACTAGGACTAGGGAGTCCTAGTAGGACTCCACACTTGGTGCGCCCCCTCCTAGGGCCGGCCTCCTCCTCCCTTGCTCCTTTATATACGGGGGCAGGGGGCACCCCAGAGACACAACAATTGATCCTTGAGATCTCTTAGCCGTGTGCGGTGCCCCCCTCCACCATATTACACCTCGGTAATACCGTTGCGGAGCTTAGGCGAAGCCCTGCGCCGGTGGAACATCATCATCGTCACCACGCCGTCGTGCTGAAGAAACTCTCCCTCAACACTCGGCTGGATCGGAGTTCGAGGGACGTCATCGAGCTGAACGTGTGTAGAACTCGGAGGTGCCGTGCGTTCGGTACTTGATCGGTCGGATCGTGAAGACGTACGACTACATCAACCGCGTTGTGATAACGCTTCCGCTGCCGGTCTACGAGGGTACGTGGACAACACTCTCCCCTCTCGTTGCTATGCATCACCATGATCTTGCATGTGCGTAGGAAAATTTTGAAATTACTACGTTCCACAACAGCGACACCTTGATCTCCATCGTAGCATCGTTGTCGTCTCGCCAATCTTATACTTCTACGACTATCGCTACCGCTTAGTGATAAAGTAAAGCATTACAGGGCGATTGCATTGCATACAATAAAGCGACAACCATATGGCTCCTGCCAGTTGCCGATAACTCGGTTACAAAACATGATCATCTCATACAATAAAATTTAGCATCATGTCTTGACCATATCACATCACAACATGCCCTGCAAAAACAAGTTAGACGTCCTCTACTTTGTTGTTGCAAGTTTTACGTGGCTGCTACGGGCTTAGCAAGAACCGTTCTTACCTACGCATCACAACCAAAACGATAGTTTGTCAAGTTGGTGTTGTTTTAGCCTTCGCAAGGACCGGGCGTAGCCACACTCGGTTCAACTAAAGTTGGAGAAACTGACACCCGCCAGCCACCTGTGTGCAAAGCACGTCGGTAGAACCAGTCTCGCGTAAGCATACCCGTAATGTCGGTCCGGGCCGCTTCATCCAACAATACCGCCGAACCAAAGTATGACATGCTGGTAAGCAGTATGACTTATATCGCCCACAACTCACTTGTGTTCTACTCGTGCATATGACATCTACGCATAAAACCAGGCTCGGATGCCACTGTTGGGGAACGTAGTAATTTCAAAAAAATTCCTACGCACACGCAAGATCATGGTGATGCATAGCAACGAGAGGGGAGAGTGTTGTCCATGTACCCTCGTAGACCGAAAGTGGAAGCGTTAGCACAACGCGGTTGATGTAGTCGTACATCTTCACGATCCGACCGATCAAGTACCGAACGCACGGCACCTCCCAGTTCAGCACACGTTCAGCCCGATGACGTCCCTCGAACTCCGATCCAGCCGAGTGTTGAGGGAGAGTTTCGTCAGCACGACGGCGTGGTGACGATGACAATGTTCTACCGATGCAGGGCTTCCCCTAAGCACCGCGACAGTATTATCGAGGTGGACTATGGTGAAGGGGGGCACCGCACACGGCTAAAAGATCAAACGATCAATTGTTGTGTCTCTAGGGTGCCCCCTGCCTCCGTATATAAAGGAGCAAGGGGGGAGGTGCAGCCGGCTAGGAGGGGGTGCGCCAGGAGGAGTCCTACTCCCACCGGGAGTAGGACTCCCTCCCTTTTCCTTGTTGGATTAGGAGTGGAGGGGGAAAGAGGGGGAGGAGAAGAAGGAAAGGGGGGCGCCGCCCCCTCTCCTTGTCCTATTCGGACTAGGGGGAAGGGGCGCGCGGCCCTTGCCCTGGCCGCTTCTCCTCTTCTCCACTAAGGCCCACTATGGCCCATTAACCCCCGGGGGGTTCCGGTAACCCCTCCGGAACTCCGGTAAAATCCCGATTTCACCCGGAACACTTCCGATATCCAAATATAGGCTTCCAATATATCAATCTCATGTCTTGACCATTTCGAGACTCCTCGTCATGTCCGTGATCACATCCGGGACTCTGAACAACCTTCGGTACATCAAAACATATAAACTCATAATATAACTGTCATCGAAACGTTAAGCGTGCGGACCCTACGGGTTCGAGAACTATGTAGACATGACCGAGACACGTCTCCGGTCAATTACCAATAGCGGAACCTCGACGCTCATATTGGCTCCTTCATATTCTACGAAGATCTTTATCGGTCAGACCGCATAACAACATACGTTGTTCCCTTTGTCATCGGTATGTTACTTGCCCGAGATTCGATCGTCGGTATCTCAATACCTAGTTCAATCTCGTTACCGGCAAGTCTCTTACTTGTTCTGTAATACATCATCCCGCAACTAACTCATTAGTTGTAATGCTTGCAAGGCTTAAGTGATGTGCATTACCGAGTGGGCCCAGAGATACCTCTCCGACAATCGGAGTGACAAATCCTAATCTCGAAATACGCCAACCCAACAATTACCTTCGGAGACACCTGTAGAGCACCTTTATAATCACCCAGTTACGTTGTGATGTTTGGGAGCACACAAGGTGTTCCTCCGGTAAACGGGAGTTGCATAATCTCATAGTCATAGGAACATGTATAAGTCATGAAGAAAGCAATAGCAACATACTAAACGATCGAGTGCTGAGCTAACGGAATGGGTCAAGTCAATCACATCATTCACCTAATGATGTGATCCCGTTAATCAAATGACAACCCATGTCAATGGCTAGGAAACTTAACCATCTTTGATCAACGAGCTAGTCAAGTAGAGGCATAGTAGTGACACTCTGTTTGTTTATGTATTCACACATGTATCATGTTTCCGGTTAATACAATTCTAGCATTAATAATAAACATTTATCATAATATAAGGAAATAACTAATAACTTTATTATAGCCTCTATGGCATATTTCCTTCACGACCATCCCAGTAGCAATTATCATCTCAATTTGAACATGTCTCTCATATTTTCCTATGCACTACAACACATCATCGTGCATTAACTTAACTTCTACAAGTGGTTGTTCATCTCCGGAACTTAGGCGTGGTTGCTCTAGTGTATATGCAGTGTATTTTCGGACAACACCAACTTCAGGCGAAACAAAAATATTGGTATTTAAATTACATGCGGTCGTATCATCCTCTCCCCCTTGAATGGAAACCGTCCTCGGTTTCAACTGAATCTCTTGAGCAATCTTTTCATCTATGGATTTAACGGTGATCACAGAAATTTCAGTAGCTTCGACCATGTTCTTTTTTGCATCTTCACCTTATTTTATATTTTTTTGATGGTCGCTCCTTCAAGCAACAAAACAATCCTTACCCATGGGCACGAGGTCACACTTCTTACCCTTCTTGAAAGTATATTTATGTGTTTGGCAATCATATGCAACATCATGCTCTTTATACCATGGCTCGCCCAACAACAAGTGACACGAAATCATCGGTACCGGAATAACGTCACACAAAACTTCACAAAAATATTTTCCCAACAAAAACGATACCTTGGTCTGGTGCGTGACCGTGAGCTCTTCATGACCCCAACGGAACGAGTATGGTTGTGGACGTGGTGTCATCGGTAGTTCCAACCTCTCCACCATCTCGTTACTTGCGGCATTAATCAAACTCATGTGGTCGATTGTCATAGCACATGATCTCTCTTGTACCACAACACGAGTATGAAAAAGTCCATCCCATCGGCCTTCCTCCTCCAACTGAAATCCATAGCTTACCTTCCACGATAACCTAGTCATCTTCTGCACAGTGCCGTGAACAATCTTGCTCTGAATACCACCTTATGTAGACAAAACCTCGTGGCGAGATCCGATCTGTTGTTGCGGCCCGACCTTTCACGACACTCCACCACCAGCAGTAGTAACCTCTCGCCCGCGCACGCGATGTACACGAAGTAGAGGGTTTGAACCTTGCGGCCCAGCACGAGAAAACCAATCTCAACGACAGTACTCACACGCAAAACAATTTCCTCACAAAGAAATCGCAACACAGAGGTTTTCTAAAGGTTCCTCCAAAACTTAGGGATTTTAGACAGCTTCCTCCAAACCTCGATACGGGTATTTACCCTAAAATCGTGTTTATTATCAAAATATAACCTCCTTTACAAATGACTCAATTGGCTTTATATAATAGCCACACATCATAACTAGCTTGGAAAGCAAGCACTTGGTACGTACTTTAAATAAAAGGTAACACCTGGGCATAAGATAAACCGACTAGATCTATCTATAGGAAAACAAAAACTACTAGTTTGAGGCATGCGTTGCACTAGTGCTGGTGGGCCCCACCCAACATCCTTCAAGGTGAATCGTTTCCTAAACAGAATCCTCACGTTGATCTTCTCCTTGCTGGGCAGGAAAAGAAACATCAATAATCTTCTTGTTTTAATAATCCTGATGGAGCAAGTAACCTTGGCAAGCAAACACACAAGATCAAACCTAGACTCCTTCAACCCCCCTTCAAAACGTGGTTTACCAAAATAATTAGAATATTCTTTTTCCTGTTTTCCGTCAGATGCATGCACGTCCATCCCAGTAGCAATTATCATCTCAATTTGAACATGTCTCTCATCTTTTCCTATGCACTGCAACACATCATCGTGCATTAACTTAACTTCTACAAGTGGTTGTTCATCTCCGGAACTTAGGCGTGGTTGCTCCAGTGTATATGCAGTGTATTTTCAGACAACACCAACTTCAGGCGAAACAACAATATTGGTATTTAAATTACATGCGATCGTATCATCCTCCCCCCCTTGAATGGAAACCGTCCTCGGTTTCAACTGAATCTCTTGAGCAATCTTTTCATCTATGGATTGAATGGTGATCACGGAAATTTCAGTAGCTTCGACCATGTTCTTTTTTGCATCTTCACCTTCTTTTATCTTTTTCTGATGGTCGCTCCTCCAAGCAACAAAACGATCCTCACCCATGGGCACGAGGTCAGACTTCTTACCCTTCTTGACAGTATATTTATGTGTTTGGCAATCATATGCAACATCATGCTCTTTATACCATGGCTCGCCCAACAACAAGTGACACGAAATCATCGGTACCGGAATAACGTCACACAAAACTTCACAAAAAAAAATTCCCAACAAAAATGATACCTTGGTCTGGTGCGTGACCGTGAGCTCTTCATGACCCCAACGGAACGAGTATGGTTGTGGACGTGGTGTCATCGATAGTTCCAACTTCTCCACCATCTCGTTGCTTGCGGCATTAATCAAACTCATGTGGTCGATTGTCATAGCACATGATCTCTCTTGTACCACAACACGAGTATGAAAAAGCCCATCCCATCGGCCTTCCTCCTCCAACTGAAATCCATAGCTTAGCTTCCACGATAACCTAGTCATCTTCTGCACAGTGCCGTGAACAATCTTGCTCTGAATACCACCTGATGTAGACCGAACCTCGTGGCAAGATCCGATCTGTTGTTGCGGCCCGACCTTTCACGACACTCCACCACCAGCAGTAGCAACCTCTCGCCTGCGCACGCGATGTACACGAAGTAGAGGGTTTGAACCTTGCGGCCCAGCACGAGAAAACCAATCTCAACGACAGTACTCACGCGCAAAACAATTTCCTCACAAAGAAATCGCAACACAGAGGTGTTCTAAAGGTTCCTCCAAAACTTAGGGATTTTTAGACAGCTTCCCCCAAAACTCGATATGGGTATTTACCCTAAAATCGTGTTTATTATCAAAATATAACCCCCTTTACAAATGACTCAATTGGCTTTATATAATAGCCACACATCATAACTAGCTTGGAAAGCAAGTACTTGGTACGTACTTTAAATAAAAGGTAACACCTGGGCATAAGATAAACCGACTAGATCTATCTATAGGAAAACAAAAACTACTAGTTTGAGGCATGCGTTGCACTAGTGCTGGTGGGCCCCACCCAACATCCTTCGAGCTGAATCGTTTCCTAAACAGAATCCTCACGTTGATCTTTTCCTTGCTGGGCAGGAAAAGAAACATCAATAATCTTCTTGTTTTAATAATCCTGACGGAGCAAGTAACCTTGGCAAGCAAACACACAAGATCAAACCTAGACTCCTTGAACCCCCCTTCAAAACGTGGCTTACCAAAATAATTAGAATATTCTTTTTCCTGATTTCCGTCAGATGCATGCACGTCCATCCCAGTAGCAATTATCGTCTCAATTTGAACATGTCTATCATCTTTTCCTATGCACTGCAACACATCATCGTGCATTAACTTAACTTCTACAAGTGGTTGTTCATCTCCGGAACATAGGCGTGGTTGCTCCAGTGTATATGCAGTGTATTTTCGGACAACACCAACTTCAGGCGAAACAACAATATTGGTATTTAAATTACATGGGGTTGTATCAAAGTTCACATAATTCAAACAAACTACAAATATCTCATACTCACTCCTTCTCATAATATAAGACATTTTTTGACACTACACTAGAGTCAAAAAACATCTTACATTATGGGACGGAGGGAGTAGTTTACAAGCCAAATAAGATTTAAATTGTCTCAAGTACATTTGATTGAAAAAATAACCGGCACATCTACTGATTGCCAACATGAGCTCACATATGCTCACCAAATCATCTTGCAGTTTAATGTGAGTTTCCTAATCATACATTTGATGATGAAATTTGCTGAAGTGTGCAAACGTTGCCACTCCTTCATGCTCAGGCACAACATTGCCACCTTGAAATTCAAACCCTTGGTCATAGATATCATCCGGACGCTCATCCTCTATGATCATGTTGTGCATGATCACACAAGCAATAATCACCTCCCACAATTTCTTGGTTCTCCAATTTCTAGCAGGATACCGAACGATGCCCCATCGAGATTGAAGAACACCAAAGGCACACTCCACATCCTTCCTAGGATTCTCTTGTTCTTGGTCAAATCTCTTCCTCTTCTCTCCTACAGGGTTGGGGATTGTCTTTCCAAGAGTAGTCCACTAAGGATAGATATCGTCAGCTAGGTAGTATCCTTTGTTGTAGTGGTGGCCATTGATCTCAACACTGACCGCTGGGCAGTTGCCTTCTGCAAGCCTTGCCACGGAGAGCGCTGAAGCACGTTGATGTCGTTGTGAGATCCAGCCAAGCCGAAGAAAGAGTGTCAAATCCAGAGATCTAGTGAAGCCATAGCCTCGAGTATAACAGTGCAAGCTTTAACATGGCCCATATACTGCCCCTGCCAAGCAGAAGGGCGGTTCTTCCACTCTCAATGCATACAATCTATGCTACCAAGCATCCCTGGAAAGCCCCTACTCGCATTGATCGCCAACAACCGGGTTGTATCTGCATCAGTTGGCTCTATCAAGTACTCTAGGCCAAACACTGATACCACAACCTTGCAGAACTTGTACATGGAGTCTAGGCACGTGGACTCGCTCATTCGGACTTACTCATCAATGAGCTCACCGGGCACTTTGTAAGTAAGCATCTAAATAACCGTAGTGCATTTCTAATAAGAGAAGAAGTCAATCTTTCACTAGTAGAAAACAGGGCATAGGTCACAGGGCAGTTTTCACATTAGCCCCGGTTCAGTCACGAACCGGGACCTATGGGGGCATTCGTCCCGGTTCGTGAGCCCGGGGGGCCGGCCGGGGCCTCGTGGGCATTGGTCCCGGTTCGTATGGAACCATTTGTCCCGGTTCGAGCCACGAACCGGGACTAATGGTCCTCGCTCCTGGCCCACAACCATTTGTCCCGGTTCTTGGCATGAACCGCGACAGAAGGCCCGGATTTAGTACCGGTTCATGCCACGAACCGGGACCAATGAGGTGCCTATATATACCCCCCGCCCACGAGCAGAGCACTCCAGTGCTCTGTTTTTCTCTGGCCGGCGAGGGGAGGGCTTTGTGGTGCTCTAGCTCACCTCCTATGCACATGAGGTGTTCGATGAAATGCCCGAGCCACACTAGTTAAGCTTTGTCCTCTCGAAGCTCGACCTCAAAGCTCCATTTTCCTCGAGATTTGTCTAGGTTTAGCGGCCCGTCACGTCCCATTCCCGTCTTCACCGCCGTCGACCGCCCGCGCCGATCTCGTGGCCGGCACCACCGTGGTGAGCCTCTTGTTCTTATCTTCTTTTTGAAAGAAAAAAATTCTTACTTTAGATAGATACTTGTCTAATTTTCTTACTATTTTATTCCTTCTTATTACATAGTGCGATGGTTTTGGTATCCGCCCCCGTCGGCCCTCGTCCTGTCTATGATTCGGATGTGGTATATATTATCTTTTTATAACTATTTGATTCATTTATTGTTTATGACAAATATACCGACCAGCGTGATATAGATTTTATTTATCTAGGAGGTGGTTCAACCGGAAATTCTAACCGACCCTATTGTCGAGAGGTTAAATTTAGTTGAAGAAGAAAACAATTACTTGAAGGAAAAAATAAAAAAATTTGAGGAGGAGAAGATGATATTGGAGTTGCATTTTTCGGATGTCATCGATGATCACAAGATCAAGATGGATGCAATGCGCTTGAAGATTAGAAAGATTAGAAAATATGCCATTCATACCGAGGCTTGGTATCATTATGCCGTTGGATCAATTGTTACCTTGGTTGCGATTATGGTCGCATTTGTTTTCGCATTGAAATGGTTTACATAGTTTCAATGTATGGTTTAATTAATTAGATGCTCTGGAGAGCTATATATATGTTGTTAGATGAGAACTATGTATGTACTTTGGTTGTAATGTGATGATGAACTTCTATTAATTTGGTCACTTAATTATCTATTCATGATTTTCTGTAATGGTTTTTGACACACTTAATTATATATAATGCACGCAGATGAACCGGCAATGGATGTACGGTGATAGACACACCTCCGAGTACATTAAGGGCGTGCATGATTTTCTCGAAGTGGCTGAGGCAAACAAGCAGAATGGTTTTATGTGTTGTCCATGCCCTATATGTGGGAATACGAAGTCTTACTCTGACCGGAAAATCCTTCATGCCCACCTGCTTTACAAGGGTTTCATGCCACACTATAATATTTGGACGAGGCACGGAGAAATGGGGGTTATGATGGAAGACGGCGAAGAAGAAGAGGACGATGACAACTATGTGCCCCCTGAATACAGTGATGCTGCAACGGGGGAAGCTGCTGAAGATCAAGAGGAACCAGACGATGTGCCCAATTATGCCGCAAGGGGGGAAGCTGCTGAAGATCAAGAGGAACCAGTGCCCGATGATGATGATCTCCGCCGGGTCATAGTCGATGCAAGGACGCAATGCGAAAGTCAAAAGGAGAAGCTGAAGTTCGATCGCATGTTAGAGGATCACAAAAAAGGGTTGTACCCCAATTGCGAAGATGGCAACACAAAGCTCGGTACCGTACTGGAATTGCTGCAGTGGAAGGCAGAGAATGCTGTGCCTGACAAAGGATTTGAGAAGCTATTGAATTGCCCGACAGTACATACGCAGCAAAGAAGGTCGTATGCCCTCTAGGATTGGAGGTGCAGAAGATACATGCATGCCCTAATGACTGCATCCTCTACCGCGGTGCGTACAAGGATCTGAATGCATGCCCGGTATGCGGTGCATTGCGGTATGAGATCAGACGAGATGACCCTGGTGATGTTGACGGCGAGCCCCCCAGGAAGAGGGTTCCTGCGAAGGTGATGTGGTATGCTCCTATAATACCACGGTTGAAACATCTGTTCAGAAACGAAGAGCATGCCAAGTTGATGCGATGGCACAGTGAGGACCGTAAGAAAGACGGGAAGTTGAGAGCACCCGCTGACGGGTCGCAGTGGAGAAAAATCGAGAGAAAGTACTGGGCTGAGTTTGCAGCTGACCCAAGGAACATATGGTTTGGTTTAAGCGCGGATGGCATTAATCCTTTCGGGGAGCGGAGCAGCAATCACAGCACCTGGCCCGTGACTCTATGTATGTATAACCTTCCTCCTTGGATGTGCATGAAGCGGAAGTTCATTATGATGCCAGTTCTCATCCAAGGCCCTAAGCAACCCGACAACGACATTGATGTGTACCTAAGGCCATTAGTTGAAGAACTTTTACAGCTGTGGAATGGAAACGGTGTACGTACGTGGGATGAGCACAAACAGGAGGAATTTAACCTGCACGCGTTGCTGTTTGTAACCATCAACGATTGGCCCGCTCTCAGTAACCTTTCAGGACAGACAAACAAGGGATACCGCGCATGCACGCACTGTTTAGATGACACTGAAAGTATATACCTGGACAAAAGCAGGAAGAATGTGTACCTGGGCCATCGTCGATTTCTTCCGACCAACCATCAATGTCGAAAGAAAGGCAAGCATTTCAAAGGCGAGGCAGATCACCGGAAGAAGCCCGCCATGCGTACCGGTGATCACGTACTTGCTATGGTCAATGATTTACACGTAATCTTTGGAAAGGGTCCCGGCGGACTAGCTGTTCCGAATGATGCTGAGGGACACGCACCCATGTGGAAGAAGAAATCTATATTTTGGGACCTACCCTACTGGAAAGAGCTAGAGGTCCGCTCTTCAATCGACGTGATGCACGTGACGAAGAACCTTTGCGTGAACCTGCTAGGCTTCTTGGGCGTGTATGGGAAGACAAAAGATACACCTGAGGCACGGGAGGACCTGCAACGTTTGCACGAAAAAGACGGCATGCCTCCGAAGCAGTATGAAGGTCCTGCCAGCTACACTCTTACGAAAGAAGAGAAATAAATCTTCTTTGAATGCCTGCTCAGTATGAAGGTCCCGACTGGCTTCTCGTCGAATATAAAGGGAATAATAAATATGCCAGAGAAAAAGTTCCAGAACCTAAAGTCTCATGACGGCCACGTGATTATGACGCAACTGCTTCCGGTTGCATTGAGGGGGCTTCTACTGGAAAACGTCCGATTAGCCATTGTGAAGCTATGTGCATTCCTCAATGCAATCTCTCAGAAGGTGATCGATCCAGAAATCATACCAAGGCTAAGGAGTGATGTGGCGCAATGTCTTGTCAGTTTCGAGCTGGTGTTCCCACCATCCTTCTTTAATATCATGACGCACGTCCTAGTTCATCTAGTCGACGAGATTGTCATTCTGGGGCCCGTATTTCTACACAATATGTTCCCCTTTGAGAGGTTCATGGGAGTCCTAAAGAAATATGTACGTAACCGCGCTAGGCCAGAAGGAAGCATCTCCATGGGCCATCAAACAGAGGATGTCATTGGGTTTTGTGTTGACTTCATTCCTGGCCTTAAGAAGATAGGTCTCCCTAAATCGCGGTATGAGGGGAGACTGACTGGAAAAGGCACGCTTGGAGGGGGGACTCAATAATATGCAGGGACGGATATTCTTGGTCTGAAGCACACTACACAGTTCTACAGAACTCTACCTTGGTGACCCCGTATGTCGATGAACACAAGAACAGTCTGCGCTCCAAACACCCGGGGCAGTGTGACGACTGGATTACATGTGAACACATCAGGACTTTCAGCAGTTGGTTGGAAACACGTCCCAGAGGTGACACCACTGTTTGTGATGAGTTGTACTCGTTGTCCAGGGAACCATCTTCGACTGTATTGACTTACAAAGGATACGAGATAAATGGGAATACATTTTACACGATCGCCCAAGATCAAAAGAGCACCAACCAAAACAGCGGTGTCCGCTTTGATGCAGCAATCGAGAGGGGAAAGGACACATATTATGGTTACATAATGGACATATGGGAACTTGACTACGGACATGATTTTAAGGTCCCATTGTTTAAGTGCAAATGGGTCAATCTGTCAGGAGGCGGGGTACAGGTAGACCCACAGTACGGAATGACAACAGTGGATCTGAACAATCTTGGGTACACTGACGAACCGTTCGTCCTAGCCAATGATGTGGCACGGGTTATCTATGTGAAGGACATGTCTACCAGACCGAGGAAAAGAAAAGATAAGGAAGAGAATACATCATACGATGAGCCAAAGAGGCACATAGTTCTTTCAGGAAAAAGGGACATTGTGGGAGTGGAGGGCAAGACAGACATGTCTGAAGATTATGAAAAGTTTCATGAAATTCCTCCCTTCAAAGTCAAGCCTGACCCAAGCATCCTGATAAATGATGAAGATTATCCATGGTTACGGCGCAATAAGCAAATGACACAAGCGAAGAAAAAGTGAAGACTTTCTCCCGCAACTATTATGACGACCATGCCAACTTTGTAATAGATGAGTATGATACCATTGTCCGTTTTGTACAAGAAGTGCATCTAGTTTTTGCCGTAACCCTCTCAACTTTCTTGCACATGCTATGTGGATGAAATGATGATACCATGCCAACTTTCAACCTTTTCAGAGTTCATTTGAAATGCTTTTCAATTTTAGGGTCTTATAGCTCAAAATAATTAGTAAATGCATGAAAAAGAACAGGCCAAAAAGTAGAAATTATGCCACCTACTGGGCCACCACGGCCTGAATACGATTAGAAACCCATCCATGGGCCAGGATTCAGGCCCGCAGAAGGCCTAGTAGGCCCACAGGCATGTACAGAGAGGTTAGGCCCGTAAGCCTGCTTTAGAGAGGAGCTCGACAGCTCAGGCGCACCGCACCTTATAAACAGGTGCGGCTCTCTCTTAGCTCGCGAGGTGGGACTAAACTCACCACCACGCCGCTGTGCAAGGCCATTGGTCCCGGTTGGTGGCACGAACCGGGACCAATTCCACCCTTTGGTCCCTGTTGGTGCCATGAACCGGTACTAATGAGGTTGTGGCCCCACGAGCACCTTTAGTACCTGTTCGTGGCACGAACCGGTACTAGAGTTTCTTACTAGCTAAGCAGTTTTTTAGTCCCACCTCGCTAGCTGAGAGGCACTAGGAGCGGTTTATAAGCCCTGAGTGCAGAGACGATGAAGAAGAGGCGCAATGCTCACGTTGCTTACCTTCAAACCTTGAGGAATAAGGTAGACTGCATCGAGCTATGTGCAGTGCAGTCTACACTATTCCGAAAGGCTTGAAGCAAATCAATGCGCATTGCGCCTCTTTTTATTTTTAATCATTAAAAGCAAAAAGAATTTTCATAAAGAACTTTTTTTGATAGAAACTTTAATAGCAGAAAGAATTATCATAAAGTAAAATAAATAAGTAATTAGAAACAAAATAAATTAAAATAAATAAGTTTTTTGTTGTAAGTAGAAACAAAACAAAATAAATATAGCAAAAAAGAAAACAAAAAAACTAAATACAGCAAAAAGAATTTTCATAAAGAACTAGTGGCACTAATAGAAAGTTTATATGTTTTCTAAAACTAATGGCACTAACAGACAGTTTATAATTTTGCTGACCTAAAAGCAAAAAGAATTAAAAAATAAAGCAAAAAACAAAAGAAAATAAATAATGCAAAAAACAGAACCAAAAAACTGGATTTTTTTTAAAAAACTGCCACCTATTGGGCCACCACGGCCTGAATACGACTAGAAACCCAACCTGGGCCAGGATTCAGGCCCGCAGAAGGCCCAATAGGACAACAGACAGCACAGTGTGACATTAGGCCCGTAAGCCTGCATTTGAGAGGAGCTCGAGAGGGCAGCCGCAGTGGGGCTTATAAACCACTCCGAGCCCCTCTCAACTAGCGAGGTGGGACTAAACTTTTGGCCGCGGGCAGCGCAAGGCCTTTGGTCCCGGTTGGTGGCACCAACCGGGACCAATGCCCCCCCTTTAGTCCCGGTTGGTGCCACCAACCGGGACCAAAGGCCGCCGCTTCCCGCCCTTTGGGCTGCTGAAAAGGGGCCTTTTCGCCACCAACCGGGACTAAAGGGTGGCATCTGGTCCCAGTTGGTGCCACCAACCAGGGACCAAAGGTGGCCGTATATAATGCCAACAACATTGGGAAATTTTCAGATACCTCGCCAGTTGCCCCCGACGCCGCCAGGCTGCCCGTGCCTCGCCGTCGCCGCCCGGCCTCCTCGTCGCCATCGCCCCGCGCCCTTGCCTCGACGGGTCGCGCCCGGTGCTCGTCGCCGTCGCCCTGCCCCCACGCGCCGCCCCGGCCTCGTGCTCCCCTGGCTCGCGCGCGTCGCCTCGGCCGCCCCAAGCCCTCCTGCCCGGCCCGCGCGTGCTCGCCGGGTGCCCTCTCCGCCCCCGCCCCCGCGCTCCGGCGCCCTCGCCGGCCCCCGCCGTCGCCATCGCCCTAGCCGCCCCCCGCTGTGAGAGCCGCCGCCCCGGCTCTGTTTTTTTTATTAGGGATTTTTTTTTGATCATATATATACTATAATGTATATGTGTATGTATGTGGCTATAATGGTTTTAGTTTCATATGTGGTATATGTTTTTTATTTTTAATTAGTTTTAATTTTTTGCTTCATATGGATGTATATGTGTATGGTGGCTATAATGTATATGTGAACAAAAAAATTGTATGTATGTAGATGTTCAAAATGTATGAATATATATGTCAAAAATGTTTTTTTGTTCATAGAAAGTTTTTTGTTCATATATAGAAAGTTTTTATATATGACAATGGATATATATTCGATATATATGAGAAATGATGATCCACATGGAAAAGTTTTATATATGCAAAAGTTACAATTTTAGAAAAGTTTTATATATCTAGCTAGGAAGGGAAGAAGAAGAAAAAGAAGGATAGGAAAGAAGAAAATAAGAAGAGGAAAGAAAGAAGAAGAGGAGAGGAAGAAGAGGAGATATAAATAAGAAGAGGAAAAAAGAAGAAAAAGAAGAGGAGAAGAAGAAAGGAATAGAGGAGAAGAAGAAAAAATAGAAAATATTCTTTTTTTCTTCTTCTTTTTTTTCTTCAATCCTCTCCTCTATTTCTTTCTTCTTCTCTCCTCTTTTTATTTCTTCTTCGTTTTCTTATGTTTTATCGGGTCTGTCGTCGTCGATATATACCCCTCCGATAACTTCAACACGAGGGGGATAACTTCAACACGAGGGGGGTCGATATACCCCCCCCGATAACATTATTTTCCCGTGTATATATGTCGTCGTTGTCGATATAACCCCCTCCTGATAACTTCAACACGTGGGGGGGGTCGATATACCCCCTCCCCGATAACATTATTTTCCCGTGTATGTATGTTGTCGTTGTCGATATTACCCCCTCCCGATAACTTCAACACGAGGGGGGATAACTTCAACACGAGGGGGGTCGATATACCCCCTCCTCGATAACATTATTTTCCCGTGTATGTATGTCGTCGTTGTCGATATAAAACCCCCTCCCGATAACTTCAACACGTGGGGGGGGTCGATATATACCCCCTCCCGATAACATTATTTTCCCGTGTATGTATGTCGTCGTTGTCGATATATATAACTCCCTCCCAGATAACTTCGACATGATGGACGGTCGATATGTATACCCCCTCTCGACCGTGATAACTTATACCACGGGAGCACCCCCCGGCCCTCTCGCTCGACCAAAACTCTCGAGGACACCCAAACCCTAGAAAAAAACGATGTCGGTCTCCTACCCCCTCCCGCCGCGCCCCTACCCTTGAAGCGTTGCCTAGGCCACCCCAAACCCGGAATAAGCTAGGTCTACGTTTGCACTAATATATCCACCTGCTGTCATGTTTGTGTAATAATTGCCATGTTGTAATATTTGCAGAAACAATGGAGCACGGACGAGATGAGCAAGCAGAAGATGTGTTGGGGGACATAATCTTAGCCGGAGGTGATATCTTGTCGTATCTTAACGACAATGATGGTCTGGAAGAACAGGGTGAAGAAGCAGGCTGCGGTGATCGAAGAGTGGAGGAGGAAAGACATGATTATGATGGCTCCGGTGACCCAATGCTGGTGCAAGAAGGAGCCCGTGGTGACGGCTCCGGTGACCGAACAGAGTCCGGCCAGGTAAATATATTAGTTAAGCCTGTGCTGACTAGCTAATTGATGCATTCATTGTTTTGGTATGTACACATATTAATTAACACTCGTCTTTCTTCTTTTTTCTAGCCCTCCGGATCGAGCACAACTGCGGTAAAGAGACGAGGCCCGAAGAGAAAGTTGCGCTCGGATGAAAGGTTTGAGATCACAGCAATCGCGCGCGACGGCCAACCGATTGAACCCCTCCGGACAAAGGATGCTTTTGCTGCTCAGTGCGGGGTTCTAGTTAGGGACAAGATCCCGATCAGCATCCACCAATGGTATAAGCCTAAGAAGGAAGACCCTGAGGTGTCTTATGTCAATGATATGCAGAAAGATGATCTTTGGACTGAGCTGAAGGCAAATTTCACCCTACCGCCAGAGGAGGATCCGGAGAAGCCAGTTATAGAGCAATTAATCAAGTCTCATGCTCTTAAGAAGATGGCAGACCTATTCAGGAGGTGGAAGAATGAGCTGAAAACTTTTGTCGACAAAGAAGAGACACCAGAATTCGTCGGCCGGTATGAGAAGATCAGAGATCACTGGCCCGCATTTGTGGCCCACAAGACATCGGAAAAGAGTAAGAAGATGTCAGCGACAAACAAGAAGAATGCTGCGAAGAAGAAGCTTCACCATCGCACGGGGTCAGGTGGCTACCTCAAAGCCCGGCCTAAGTGGGCCAAGTCTGAGAGGGATCTGCTTGATAAAGGGATCGAACCAGAGACAATGAACTGGCCAGACCGTTGCCGGACTTGGTTCTTCGGGGCTGGCGGAACCTTGGACCCTGTATCAGGGAGGTGTCGTTGGACGGACGAGGAACTTGCAATACCCGTCAAGAAGCTTAAGCACTATATCGATGCAGCGCAGCAAGGGACGTTCGTTCCAGACAGAGAGAACGACGAGCTCACAATGGCCCTCGGGAATCCTGAGCACCCTGGACGGACACGAGGCACGCCAGGCTCCGTTCCGTGGAAGGCTGGTTTTCCGGACGCGGGCGGTTACAAAACCCAGGAGAGGAGGAAAAAAGTGGAGCAGATCCAAATTCAGCGTCTGCACGAAAGGGTTCAAGTGCTAGAGGATCGAGACGGCAATCGAGATGCCGAAACTGCCCCCGAAGCTACACCGCCATCTCAGCGTAGAAGCAACGTGGCTTCCACCGAGCTGCCTCAGCTGGAGCATGCGGCTACTGCTAGCTACCCCATGGATGCTATCACGGAGTCTCAACATTGCCACCTTATGGCGGAATGGCAGAACTTGAAAGTCAAGGCGGCTGTTGGCTCTGTTTTACCTACTGAACCCGGCGCAACCTACCACTGCCGGCCGATTCTAGAAGGATATGCTAGGGTGATGGTGGATGAAATAACGGAGGGATTTGAGGACCTCCAGCTTGACCACCCTACCGGTGAAGGGGAGACTCGGCTGGGTTTAGCTCTGAAGACTCCATGCCTATGGCGGAAGGAGCTCATCAAGCTTCCGAACTGGACGGCTCCGGCGAGTAAGGGCACTCCGCCTCCTCCGCCTCCTCCTCCGGCGAGTGATCAGGGCACTCAGCCTCCTTCTCCGGCGCGTGGCGGCACTCCGCCTCCTTCTCCGCCAGCGCCGGCGCGCCAGAGCAGCCAGCCTCCTCCTTCTCCGCCTCGTCAGCAAGGGCGGAAGAGACCCGCCGCCGCTGCGGCTGCTCCGGCGCGTCGTAGTCCTTCTCCTCCGCCTCGTAAGCAAGGAAAGAAGACAGCCGCAGCCGCTCCGTCTGCTCTGCCGGCGTCTAGCAGTACAGCTGCCAGAGGCGGGAGGCAATACAGATTCGGTCCTTCTCTGAAGACTCCAGAGAAGTTACCATATGAGAGGACCGAGGAGGAGAACGCGAAGATCGTGCGAGCCGAAGTGAAGAACTTCTTTGAAGGGGTCAAAGCAAAGAAACATCCACCTCCGGAGGAGAAGGTAGATCCGGTGAAAGCAAAGCGCACTCTGGCTGCCCTGACAAAACCACCAAAGTCTCCGCCAAGAGGCAACTATGAGCGCGTTCTTGGAAAGGCATATGCCGAAGCGGAGCGGTCGGGAAGTACTGTCAGTGATAAAAGGATGAAAGAACGACGAGCTGGGAAAAAATTGCCCAGCTCGGCGAACAAGCGAACCAATCGTGCCCCCCGCTCAAGGTGTCAAAAGACATCGTCGCTAATGATCCGGGTATGGTGCCCGGTTATAGCAATCTTGGAGATTACCTGCCCGACGATGTACATTATGAAATCATGGAGGTGGACGAACACAAATACCATTACGGGAAGCCTCTCGTCAAAGATGTCAGATCTCTAAGCACGATGATGCGAAGACTACATGATTGGTACATGAAAACCTGCAGAGAGTCTGATGGGATGAGTACTTTGACGCTGAGAGTTAAACCGGAGCATGACCTCGTTGGAATTGAACTGCTGAATGTTCCATTTGAGGATTTCTTCCAGTTTTACAATCTAAAGTCCCTCGATAAAACAACGATCACTTGCTACTGTCTGTAAGTAGTACTACTTCTGTCATTAAGTCTCTCTATATAGGTCAGCTCTTTCATTGCATGTATTTATACTTATCCTCACTATATTATGCAGATTGAAGATCGCCGAATTGAAGAAAAGACAAATCGGTGATATTGGGTTCATCAACACAAATCTCATAGATGCATATACGGTTGAAAAACATCCCAAAGAAGCCGAGGCCAACTTGCTACAATCGTTGGTATTAAATCAAAACAAAGATATAATACTCTTTCCTTACAACTTCAAGTGAGTGTTACTGTCTTCTGCATATTCGGTTTCCCTTATTAGTCCAGGTTATGGTAATGTAATTGATGACTTATGCATGCATGCGCAGCTTCCACTATATTCTCCTAGAGATTAAGCTTGAGCCGGGAGTAGTAACCGTCTTAGACTCGAGACGAAAAGATCCCCAGGACTATGCGAACATGACTCAAATGCTCCAGAAGTAAGTTAAATCGATCATTATCCACCATATCAGCAACTTTGTTCATTTCCTGATATCAAGTAATTGTTTTCTTTGTCTGGCAGGGTTTGGAGAAAATTCACCTCAAAAGCCCCGGGACTGCCGAACCAGCTGCAATTTAGACACCCGAAAGTAAGTACTATAGTAGCATGTTCCGCGCATCTCCTAGTGATTCAAGCGCTAGTTTCATCAATACCATTTAGCATGCTTGCTTATCAGTTTGATTGACCTCTATTTCTTGTAAAGTGGTTGTGGCAGGAACCCGGGAATAATTACTGTGGATACTACGTTTGCGAGTCCATCCGCTACACGACCTGTGAGCGGGGCTACACTGAAGAACAATATGAAGTGCGTAAGCAATAATATTCACAATTTTATTTTATTACCATCATTTGTGTTGAGTTTCATTTATTCATATATATATGTATTGACCCCCTTCTTCAAATTAGATTTTCGGAAGCGGGATGAACTCCTAGCAGAAGATCGTATGCGAGGAATTCAAGAGGAATTGGCGGCATTCTTCCTTGACCACGTGATCGCTGAAAATGGAGAATACTATGTGGACCCTGTGTTCCTACAATATAATTAGGAGATTGTATTGTAAGAGATAATTACTGTATATATGTAGCCGGTAGTGTCGGATAGATATACGAGAACTTGTTGTTCGACCAATATCTCGGAGAAGGAGAGGTGGTCGATATCACTTCTCTCTGTATGCATATGTTCATGACGATCTTCTGTTTCCTTCATTTGATTACTAGCTAGCGTGTCTACTCCTCTCCATACGTATATACTACATAGCGTCGACCAAGCACGGAGATAAGAGAGGACACTTCTCTCTATTAATTAGCTAGCTAACACAATATATGAAACACCTAAATTAACCCCCAAAACCCCTAAACCACCCCCTTTCAAAAAAAACAAAAAGCTCAGCTCCTGCCAGGTGCTGACGCGTGGATGCCTATTGGTCCCGGTTGGTGGCACCAACCGGGACCAAAGGCCCTCCTGCCTGGGCTCCCCGCACCGGCCACGTGGACGGCCTTTAGTCCCGATTCGTGTAAGAACCGGGACTAAAGGGCTAGGTCATTTGTAACGACCCTTTAGTCCCGGTTCCAGAACCGGGACTAAAGGCCCTTATGAACCGGGGTAAAAGCCCCTTTTCCTACTAGTGTTTCCCAGGGCATCCTCCTTGCACTCGAAATAGTTATCGTACGCCGCCACCCCTTCCCGGGTACGGTTGAACACATGTCTAGCCATCTGGAAACGGCGCCGGAATAGGTGGTGTTTGAAGAGCAGATTAGGGGTCTCTAAGTAGTCCTAGCAGAGTAGGCAATGGCGGCTCTCTTGGTTGCGATTCAACGCCGGGGTATATGCCCCAGGATCGAGCCCCTGAACATCGGTTGCTGCCTACTAATGTGGTCATGGACGACTAAAGCAACAGCCACAATCTCCTCATCATCGGATGAAGAATCATCTGAATCACAAATGAAATTGTGGAAAAAGTACTTGTCGCTGGAGTCCACTTGTACCTTGCAGGTAAACCTTCGAACACCTTGCGGGGATCGTGGAAGAAGATGACCGGTGAAGAGGCTCGGGCCTCTCCAAGACCAGGTAGCAGGTCTGTCGGCGTGGAGACGTACATGGTGGCATCTGGCGAGCAAGGTAGCCGCACTTGTGTGCTACCGGCAGTGGGAGGCGAGGGGGTGGTGGCGTTGACGTCGAGGTGCTGCGACGACGACGAAAACGGTTTACCAGACGCCAAAGTATGTGGCCTTCGGGAGGTGGCGTACTGCGGGGGAGGTAAGTGGGTGCGGGCGGCCGGCCTGGGCACCTGGATGGGGCTGGCGGGTGTGCTGGGTGTCGATGGGAGGAAGATGGAATGGCCAATGTCACCGACTAGCGGGCCAAGGAAAGGACAAGGGCAGGCGTGGTGCCTGTCCATTGCGTGTCCGTACCGACGCAAACGCGTCTCGAATTAGGGCATGAAATGGGTCACGCACGAACAAAAGGCGGATGCTGGTGCATTTGGGTCGGTGCGTTGTGCCGACTTTTGTGTCCGTTCAACCCAAAAAATGCACACACGGACAGTTTGAGTTGGCGCGTTAGAGTTGCTCTAAGTGCCTTGTGCAATGAATATCCGAAGAGTTGTGTGGGCTTGCAATCCCTTGCATCAAAGCAGAGATCGACACACTAAAGCTCCGACTGCGGTGGCAGCACCGGATGGAGGCGGAAATGCCATGGCACGGCCGGCATCTTTCTGTTGCCGGTGCGGCAACTTGAGCATTTTCAATGCCTCTGGACACAATCACTCATATTCCGTCCCGTCTAGAAAAACTTGTCCCAAGTTTGTCTTTCAAATGGATGTATTTAGCACTAACTTGATACTAGATACATCCATTTGAGGGACAAGCTTTTCGGACGGAGAGAATACGTATTAGCGATGGCAAGCTCGTTAGATTCTGGCGTTACCGATGGCTCCTGGAGATACCTCTTGCTACTGCTGTTCCTACCCGGGAGACGAGTCAAAAACATAAATCACTTGTCACCACTATGTTTAGAGCACATGGGCTTGTGACGGGGTTTACCCATTTACACATACAGACCATAACATTAATTGGTTCCGATGATAACAGTAACAGAACTCTAGCGACACAAAGCGAACGCTTCAGAATGCGGAAATTGACAGCCAACCACCAACAGAACACTATACTCATACTACTAGTAGTACTAGCAGGAGTCTCTCATAGAGGAAGCAATATTAATACTACTAGTACTCTAGCACCAACGGATAAGAAAACATCGTCAAATACTAGCAGCGATCGTCAGCTCTACAACCAACGTGACATCACACAGGCAGAGGCCTTCGGCGACGCAGAGGCCATTTCTGAAGTGGCAAACGGATGTCTCTACAACGAAGGAAGCGTGGCTCGGGCAACGGCCATCTGTCATGAGCAAGAAAGTACAAGTCAATGAAGAGATCTATTTCAAACAAATGTTAAAGATAGATATTAACATGTCTAAGAAAGAGTACTTGTTTCCATCAATTGCTGCAATAGATTCAGTGTTTCCGTGTGTCCCACCAGGCAACAACCATCTGTTGTTGACAGTCATTTCAAAAGGCATAAGAGTTACTGAATAAATTATTTCAAACAATACGTAGATACCGTACTTATGAAAGAATACCTGTTTTCAACACTCTCGGCAATAGTACCATCTGCACTAGTCCTGCAAGTACACCCAAAATCAATTTTACCACAAGGAAACGAGTTAGTTTAAACCAATGACATACCAGCTTAATGCGTTAAAAAATAGGCAAGGATATAAGAGCACGGTGAGAGTGTACGGGTAAGTATGGTATCGAGTATGATAGTGGTAGATAACAACAGAACACGCAAATGAATTAAGTTACCGGAATAATGTACAATTACATCACTACATCAGTGCACAGTATTACACTTTGGGGCACGCACAAGTTGTCATATCAGCCAAACACAATTGGGCCAAAATTATGTTGAAGTGAAAATGATTAAACGATGTGAAAACTAGAGATGAATATACACAGGACAACTTCCCTAAAACCTACAAGCTTCTTTTATTAAAAACAAGACATACCGTGTTTTATTGAAGTTCAATAAGAGGCGGTGAATAACATCCCTCGGCAGGAACGGAGTTTCTTCCTCGTCATAAAAGTTCATTCCAACAAAATTCCCATCATTGTCAATAAGAGGCCCTCCAATCCCAGCCTAGCAAAACAAAAGGAACAACATACAAGAGTTACACACATATATGGTTTGATAGATGTAGTGATAGCTATGTTAGTACTCCAACGCTAATAACTTTTTGGCATGTTAGAGGTACTGGGGAAGTCCACAAGAAATACCTTGGTGATTTCACAGGTGGAGACACAAAGCTCTTTGCAATCAAGTTTGCTTTGTTTGCCAATCAACACCTTCCCCTCAACAGCCATTAGTTTGCGACGCGCAAAAAGACTACCCACAGCTATTACGTCCAAGATGAGGTAACTGGATGCCCATGGATTTTTATTGTACGAGGACGCCAGATCCCATGATGTCAACAAGAGCAACATTGTAGTGTAAATTATAACAGTTCAATATCCCTACAACTCGAAATCCGCCTGGAAGGCAAACTTCAATCTACACTAACAAGGTAATGTTAATAACCAGTATCTGAAATGAAAAGGCGAAAAAAATGATACTAGGAATTAGCAGTAACAACCCATAAGTTATCATCAATCATGTGTGGCACTGCCAGGAACTCTAACCAAACTTGCTGAAGTCAGAATTGTTGCAGAGCATTTTTTGCCCTTTATAAATACACCTGTGCAAGAAAACTTCTTTGCAAATCCTACAGAGATAGTCATTTCAGTTATCAATCATTGAGCAAATTAAAAAAAGGAAAAGTAAGGACTGTATAACAGAGTCATCACCATTGAATGAGGCAAGTGAGACAACACTACGATCCATTTCTGAAGCAAGACGTTTGCTTGATTCTGAAGCAAGTGAGTAGGCACTTCGATCCATTTCTGAACCAAAACCTTCTAATGGTTTCCTCAGGATATCCTTCTTGAACATATCGTCAAGACGATTTATGTATTGCCCGCCTAGCATGATACACAAGTTAAAAATGTTTGATAAAGTTTTCATAGTGTGCGTGTGCAACATAAGGTACTCAACAAAGTAAGTAAAAATGGATTGGCTGCCAAGGGGTCACCCTAGGCCATTGTAGTTTCAATATGTAATCCAAGAAAATTGGAGTGTGATGGTGATGATCCATCTTCCTTCTTCCATCGCACTATTTCCACATCTTGTTTAAGGGTTTGCCAATTATGTCATATGAGTATTCCTCAGAGTTTTGATGTTTCCATATTATCTTGTTTTCCTAACTACAAGTCAGTTTCTGTGACCGTGGATTTGCAGACTGATGTGCCACATGCATGATTCAATATATTTTTATGATTTCCATAGCAACAAGCAGGCATTCACCTGGTTTATCAAATAAATAAAATTGTGAAGACATAATGCCAGTACTAATCAGTCAGTATGTTTTTGCTATGTACTAACAACATATGACCACACACCAAGTTAGTGGATAGGATCCCCATAATCTCCCATTCAGCTTGACCAATGACCATGGACCCAGTTTGAGGAACACAATCTAACTTCCCGTCTCCTCTTCCTCCCTGTGGTTCAATAGCTGTCAAAGGGACAGCCGCGCCTCTAGGGTCCAGGGCTGTCTCATTCTGGCCTTACAGCCAATATCCTATGAAATAAATTTGCTCACCTCCTGCCATGAGGAAACCTGAGTCTCCATAACGACCTTTAATTCTGTGACACCCAAGTTTTTATTTGGATTTTTCAAAAGATTTTATTTGACTTGAGGAGAGTGATTTAAATTTCTATTCTAGAGAACTCTCCCTCTCAAATATTTTTCTTATGGCAAAAGTTTTATTTGGATTCACCCAAGATCTGTCCTTGGTCTTGGAGGTTCTTGCTTTTCATTTGGACTCAAGAAAAAATGTTTTTCATTTGGGGAAAATAACTTTTGAAAATCTTTTGCAAATGCACTATGGCTTTTGGAATAACCCTTTGCCACTTTCAACAATCCCTTCTTGCCATGGCCTTAGTGCAAATCCTCTCTCCTAACCCTTCCCTCACCTTTGGATCATGATTTGCATCAAATCCAGCAAGTTGAACCTCCCCATGTATTATTTCCATTTAAATCTTATTCAAACAAATTTCTGCCTCCTTTCTAGCACTGGAGATTTACAAAGGAACTCCACTTTCTGTCTTGATTTTTGCCCCCAAACCTTTTTCCCCTCCTAGTCCTTTGAACCCTCAACCTAGAACCATGAAGATCCACTGGTCTTCAGTTCAAATTTTTCAAACTACACTTGCTGCAAGTTTGGACCAGATTTGTCAAATTTGGTGAAATTCATTCAAAACTTTCTCCAAAAATTCCAAGTAAAATCAGGCAGCCTCTGGGTGCATTGAGTGGTCACCTCACCAAGTTACAGCTCCAGAAAAATTTATCTCATGGCCAAAACCTTCTGTCGAACACCTGTAGTGCACTGTCTATGTCAAGTTTAGAAAATTCAGAGTTTCAGTCAATGGCCTGCTGTCGTTTTCTTCAGAGAAGGACGTCGATCTCGCCAGTGCCACTGCGTCGCCTTGCCCCTCGTTCCTGCACCGCACGAACGCCTGGCATCTTGCGGGCGTCGGCGACGAGCAGCAGAAGGTGTGCCGCCCCGTGACCGACGCCGGCGGCGGCTTTGCGGACGCCAGCGGGAGACACGGCGCCGACGACGCCACCCAGCGCCGCCCAAACCTCCGGAGCTCGCCGCATGGCCTTCCACTCCCCCGAACGCGCTGCCGCTCTCATCGTGAACCGCAGGGCGCGGAGCGCGCTCTCTGCCGCCGTCGAGCCCGTGCGGTCACCTCACCGTGGACCGACGTCATTACGCCAAGACCAACTCCGTTTAGCTGTGAAACGACTCTAGTAACCTCCACTGATGCTGCCTGGCCACTCAAACCTCCTGCCAATCCACTGCTCCGCCGTAATCGCTCGCCGGAGATTCTCCGTTCACGGCCACCCCGTCGATCTGCCTATAAATAGAGGCCCCGAGCTTCAACTCGAGCACCCACCACCCTGCACTCCCCCTAGAGCACGCCTAGCCACTGGAAGAGCCCCGAGGAGGTCTCCTTCCTCGACTCCGGCCGCCGCGACCCGCCACGGGATCCAGCCCGATTCGCCCCCGTGTGTGCTCCCCCGCCTCCATTCTCTTGCCAGTAGCTTCACCTTGCATCCCTCGTTCTGACCCGCACCTCAATTCGTAGTTTGCAGCCCTCCACCGGAGTTCCCCATCCTCACCCGAGCCGCCGTCCGCCGGAGATAGTGTCGCCGTCGACGTGGTGCTCCCCGTTGGACGAGTCCACCACCCACCGACGCGGAAGAAGACGCTGAAGCTCTTGGTACCCTCCGTTTCTCCTAACTCGCCGTGGTTCGACGCCGGCGTCCACCGCAGTCTTCGGGCGCCGGCGAGCTTTTCAAACCTGACATGTGGACCCCGCGTGTCAGCCTCTGTTTTATTCCACCTCGAACAGTTTTCTGTTGGCGCCTTCGGGCAAATACGTTTTCTCTCTTGCGCTTGCGCATTTCCAATCGAACCGTTTTCTGTTTTCTCAGTTAAAACCCTGGAACTTTTCTGTTTCATTACAGAAAGGTCCCTGGACAGAAACCTTTATAACTTTTTAACAAAAAGGTTATTTTTGAGTGATTCTTTTTCTGACAATCTTCAAATTTTGTCTAGTTTTTTATGGGATTTATTTGAAAAATATTTGGAGAAGTTTCTGTGCATGTGTTGGTTTTCACGTTAGTACCCGTTTCGTGATTGCCGTAGGTTCCGGGAGAGGAGAAGGAGCCGCGAACTTCGCCGAGCTAGAGTCCGACTTCTCCGAACCAGGCAAGCATGTTTTGAACATTTGATATGACAGGTGTTTGCATGTTTGCATGAAGTCTGTGCGTGGCATATGAGTGTCGGTAAATACCTCGTTGCTTGTAAGGCAACGACCCGGTTGTTCCAAAGTTGCGATGATCTCTGAGGAGGGATGGCCTAATCATGTGGTGACATGAAGGGCAGCAAGGTGGTACTGTTGTAGCATACCAGCCTTGCGTCATCCGACTTTCTCCGACGTTAACGTGGTTGGAGCCACGTTATCGTTCTTTTCCCGCATGTTCCAAAGTTGCGATGATCTCTGATGAGAGATGGCCTAATCATGTGGTGACATGAAGGGCAGCAAGGTGGTACTGTTGTAGCATACCAGCCTTGCGTCATCCGACTTTCTCGACGTTAACATGGTTGGAGCACGTTACCGTTCTTTCCCCCTTCCGTGCTACCACATGTCTCATTGCCAGGATGCGGTTTAGTAAGTTGGTAACCTCTTTCCGTGTACACACCAAACAGAGAGGCCGGGATGATGGTACCTTGGCCCAGGATTAAAGCCAGTCATCCGGTCAGGGGGCATGGGTGTTTCCGGTTGGGACCGAGAGGGGGGGCACCCCCTTAGAGCGCGCGTATAGAAATTTGATCCCATGCTACGCGAGGTTGTAGCCTCCCCGTCTCAAGGTTTTTCTTGAACGTTGCCGAGGGTGATCCCTGGCTCCGGAAGGTTGAATTGGGTGTGTACTGGTTAGACGTGTTTCTTCCAAAACACCGTAGACGGAACTAGTCCCCGTGACTACTGAAATCCGTTGGCTGTGGTTAAGTACAAACTCTGCAGAGTCAATTCCTTCCAAATCATCGTATCCATGATCAAATAGTGAAAACATTATATCCATATCTATCCGTGTAGAGAACTTGCCCCCGGTGATCAAGCTCAAGTGGTAAATTCAGATTTATTGTTATTCCTGTGGATGGACTAACTTTATAATTATCTCATGCTTGTGATAATTTATGTTTCCGAACTATTGGATTATTGAGCTGTAATATAAGCCCTTTTGGTGACGTCGCACAGACGTCCGACTGTGGCGTGTCTTTGGTTTTCTTACTTCAATTATAAGCCCTTTATGTGATGTCGCTCAGACATCTGACTGTGGCATGTACTGCCTTTATTTTCTGTTATAAGCCCTTTATGTGGTGTCGCCCCGACGCCCGACTGTGGCAATATTATTCTACTTTTTCCTCTCGAGGAGTCTTTCAGACACTCGTTTGGCACCAGCATTATTATTCCGCATTTTCCGCTCGAGGAGTCTTTCAGACACTCGTTTGGCACCAGCATTATTATTCCGCATTTTCCGCTCGAGGAGTCATTCAGACACTCGTTTGGCACCAGCATTATTATTCCGCATTTTCCGCTCGAGGAGTCATTCAGACACTTGTTTGGCACCAGTACTACTATTCTGCAGTTTCCGCTCGAGGCGTCATTCGGACCCTCGCTTGGCACCCAGTATTTATTACCTCTATGTCTCATCGCACTGGTTAACTTGTTCATGTGCTTCATGTTTACATTTGTTATACCTTATGTCCGAACTGTCTTGCGAGTACTTTCATAGTACTCACCTGGCTTGTTGTTTTGGCCAGATGTTGACGAAGGCGATCTCTTGGATGAAGAGTTTGATAGCGCGTCCGACGCCTAGAGGAGTCCCAGTCAGTCCTGCGCGATCCCGGATATTGGTCACTTGTATTGTATACGCTTCCGCCACCCGCAATAAGTCTCCTCGAGCCTCACTCCGACGCTCGAAGAGCTGTAGTCTTCTGGAATCATATCACTCGCTTCGCGGTGATATTTCCACCACCGTTATTATCGTGAGTTAGTAGTTTGCCACCCTATCCGCCGTATTGTTTATCGGCGTGCATGTAATAAATTGTTGGGCAGTCTCTGCTCAACCTTGTATTATATTTAGTACTCCTGGTATTTTCTTCTGTGACCAAGATATTGTCTACCAGTGAGAAGGAATTCTTCCTCGCTGGTCCGTAAAAGGGATTGGTCTCTCAATAATTATTTTATTGAAAAACCGGTCGTGACAAGCTTGGTATCAGAGCCAGGCTGACTGTAGGAAGCCACTAGGTGCGATCGCTAATCGGTTATTAGCGTTTTTGTGCTTTTTCAGCATTTTGCAATTGTAGCTATTTTCTGTTGGTCATCATAAATTTATGACATGACTACTCAGAATTTTTGCCTACTTTTGTAGATGGCTGGCAGCAGCTGTGAGAATCGAGTGTTCACCAACGTGCCCGAGGGGTTTGTCAAGCTCCTCGTCTCCATCACCAAGCTCGCGATCGGGCCAGCAGCTCGCCCGGAGTTCACACTCTATCAGCACAAGCTCAGTGACGACGTGTCTATGCACCAAGCTGTGGTGCAGTTCAAGGGAGGACGTTCTGCTGCTCGCCACTTCCGTTTTGTGGGAAGGGCCATGCCTACGGAGAGGCATGCCATGCAGATGGCTGCCCGTGAGGCGATAGCTCGCCTTCGGGACATCCTTCCTACGATGAAGACTCGTCGCTACCGCTACCTCCCATGCCATGTGCCATACACCAGCCACTATGCGTTCGCCTGCCATCGGGGAGAACGAGATGAAGCCATCGAGATGGTTGTGGAGTATCTCAAGGCTCTGGAGGAGTCTTTCGACAACCTCGTAGATGATCTTGTGGCTGCCCGCATGGACTTAGTCCGGGGCGGTCCTGCCAGCAGGAAGGAGCTTCTCAACACAGCGCCGCCTCTGACATTCGTCTCGTCTTCAGCCTCGTATGCCCCGGCCATTTTGGCCACTGCTCGCCATCTGCCTACCACTGAGGAGTTCGACCGAGTCATCGCTCCTACTCCAGTCAGAGCCGCACCGCCCGCCGCACACGCTCTACCACCAGTCGCCCCCGCACCATCACCGCAGCGCAGCGTCACGCGCCAGGAGCCAGCTAGAGAGGAGGTGAGGTTGATTCTCCTGGACCGCTGAGCCTTGCCATCGGCAAGGGGAAGGAGATCTTCACCATCTCCGACTGAGAGCACCGAGTAGCCGCATGTTATGCCTGCTTGTATGATGTGTTGTTTTATCTGTACGCTAGTTTGTACTGGTGTGTTTGCTGCCTTCCGGAGTAGTGCGCTAGTTTAAATAACATGTCAGGATTGTGTACGCACATCCTGAGTGCTGTATCATGTGTTTGCTTTTCGCATGTAAGATTTATGTTAAGCAGTCCTTCTCCATGAAAAATCGTTTGTGTTTCTTTGAAAACCTTGAAGCCTTTTAATTGTTGCCTTTGCAAGATTTTTCTTGTGCTACACAGTTTTTTTCTCATGGGTTTTGCAAATAATACCCCAGACTGGAAAAATGTCTCGCCCGTGGACTCGCTCCATGCCCAATCAGCCAGAAGAGGTTTACGGGACACAGACCAGCAACAATTTCACTCAGGGTCAGTCCAGCCAACAAGACAGCGAAGCAGCACTGTCTCAAGTATGCCGCCTCTTCAAGCAAAGCCAGCAACAGCACCAAGAGATGATGAACCATGTCATCAATATGGGAAACCACCGTGAACCCTATCAACCACATTCCAAGTTATCTGAGTTACAGAAGACTCGCCCCTCAACTTTTGCTCACACCGATAGACCGCTGGAAGCCGATGATTGGCTTCGTGAGATTGAAAGGAAACTGATTATTGCTCAGTGCTCAGATCATGAGAAGGTGCTTTATGCACCACACTACCTTACTGGAGCAGCCGCAGCATGGTGGGAAAACTTCCTACACATGCATCCCAGGGAACGCAACATCACCTGGGAAGAGTTCAAGGAAGGCTTCCGTGGGGCACACATCCCCAGGAGCATCCTAAAGATCAAGAAGAGAGAGTTTGATGACCTGAAGCAGAGAGGCATGTCAGTGACAGAATACAATGGTCAGTTTACCCAGCTGTCTCGTTATGCCTACGACGAGCACATGACAGAAAGCAAGAAGATGGAAAAAATTCCTGGACGGCCTGGCACCAGCGCTAAGATGCCAACTGATTGTACACACCTTCCCGGATTTTAAGACGCTGGTGGACAAGGCCATCACCTTGGAGAATGAGCGCCGTAGTCTGGAAGATATCCGCAAGCGAAAGAGGGACAAGACGACTCTTGCCCGCAGCAACCGAGGCAAGACTGAGGTCCCAAGGACAGACGCAAGGAGATCCACGACCACTGAACCAAGGCCCGTCGGACAATTTCATGCCAGGGACAAGGAGTTCACATACCGTCCAGGGGTCACCTGCTATGCTTGTGGTCTACAAGGACATTATGCTAAACAGTGCCCAAAGCCAAGAGACTCGGCACCCAAGCCGAACAATGGTGGAAACAATCCAGCCCCCAAGCGCAACAACTTCAACCCCAACAACAACCACAGGAAGGGTCACCTGAACCATGTGACCAGGGAAGAAGCGCAGAATGCCCCAGACATCGTGCTCGGTACGTTCCCTGTCAACACAGTACCTGCCACGGTTTTGTTTGATTCTGGAGCTTCCCATTCGTTCGTTTCGAAGAGTTTTGTTTCGCAACATGGTTTTCCGATACTTCCCTTGGAAAAATCTATGATCATCAAGTCCCCCGGAAATAAGCAAATCGCTCAGGGTTACTGCCAAGGAGTGGTCATTGAGTTCGAAGGACTACAATTCCACGCGAATCTCATCGTGTTGGAAAGTAAAGGACTGGATGTCATTTTAGGGATGGACTGGTTGACCACCAACAAAGGATTCATCGACTGTTTCAATCGGACAGTGATTCTCACTCACCATCACAGCAAGACTATAAGAGTTTCCGCTCAAGAAAGGCCACGATCACAAAAACCAAAACTGAACAAAATGGACATTGCAGAACTGAGAAAAGTTCCAGTGGTATGCGAGTTTCCCGATGTGTTCCCTGAAGAACTACCAGGCATGCCACCAGACCGAGAGATAGAATTCAGCATTGAACTAGCACCTGGCACCGCTCCCATCTATAAGAAGCCGTATAGAATGGCACCCTCAGAATTGGTGGAGTTAAAGAAGCAGATAAAGGAGTTGTTGGACAAAGGATTCATTCGAGCCAGCTCCTCACCATGGGGTTCGCCAGTGTTGTTCGCCAAGAAGAAGGATGGGACACTGAGACTGTGTATAGACTATCGAGCCCTCAATATGGTCACCATCAAAAACAAATATCCGATGCCACGGATAAATGATTTGTTTGACCAGCTCGCACAAGCCAAGGTATTCTCAAAAATTGATTTGAGATCGGGATATCACCAATTGAAGGTACGGATGGAGGATATTCCCAAGACAGCTTTCACTTCCAGATATGGGTTATACGAGTTCACAGTGATGCCTTTTGGACTAACGAACGCCCCCGCATATTTCGTTCACCTCATGAACAAAGTATTCATGAAATTCATGGACAAATTTGTGGTGGTATTCATTGACGATATTCTGGTTTACTCGAGGACACCAGAAGAGCATGCTGAGCACCTCAGAATTGTTTTGGGAGAATTGAGGAAGCATCAGTTGTACGCCAAATTTAGCAAGTGCGAATTTTGGCTAAGACAAGCTAGTTTCTTAGGCCATATACTGAACCAAGAAGGCGTGGCCGTAGACCCAGAAAAAGTCAAGGCCATACTGGACTAGAAGCCACCCGCCAACGTTACTGATGTGCGGAGTTTCCTAGGAATGGCCGGATATTACAGGAGATTTATTGAAGGATTCTCCACTGTGGCGAAACCTATGACCCAGTTGCTCAAGAAGGACAAGAAATTTGTACGGACGGAAGCATGCGAGCAGAGCTTCCAAGAACTCAAGAAAAAGCTGACAACCGCATCGGTTTTAACTGTGCCAGATATACACAAAAGCTTTGAGGTGTATTGTGACGCGTCCCGAAAAGGTCTCGGATGTGTGCTAATGCAGGATGGCAAAGTTGTCGAATATGCCTCACGGCAGCTGCGAAAACATGAGGAAAATTACCCAACACATGACTTAGAGCTAGCAGAAGTCATACATGCACTCAAGGAGTGGAGGCACTTTCTGTGGGGAAATCGCTGTGAAATATATACGGACCATAAGAGCCTCAAATATATTTTCACACAGCCAGAGCTGAATTTACGCCAACGACGCTGGTTGGAACTGGTCAAGGACTATGACGTTGGTATTCACTACCATCCAGGGAAAGCAAATGTAGTGGCCGATGCCCTTAGTCGAAACCCCAGCCCGGACAATGACAGTCGGCAAAAATTGAGGCCTGATTTTCAGCGAGAGTTCGCTAGGCTCAACATGATGTTGGTCTCCGAGGGCACGGTATCGAACCTGGAAATACAGCCCACCCTGGTGGAACAAATTAAGAAGGCTCAACAGGGACATCCCAGCATCGAAGGCATAAAGAAGAAAATGAATCTCAGTAAGACTTCAGAATTCGTCACAGACAGTGAAGGAACATTATGGTACCGAGACAGACTTTGCGTACCTAACATTGAGGAACTCAAGCAACAGATCTTGACGGAGAGCCACACCGCTCCATACTCGATCCATCCTGGAGGAACCAAGATGTACAAGGACATTCAGGAAAGATTTTGGTGGCACGGTATGAAAAGAGATATAGCCACATTTATTGCTTGTTGCGATTCATGTCAGCGCATCAAGGCCGAGCATCAAAAGCCAGTAGGGCTACTCCATCCTAACAGGATACCAGAGTGGAAATGGGATGAAATATGAATGGATTTCATCGTCGGACTACCCCGATCACAACGCGGAAATGACGCCGTATGGGTCATCACAGACCGACTAACCAAGGTTGCTCATTTCACCCCCGTGAAGACTACCTACTCCACACAAAGACTGGCAAAACTTTATCTCTCTCGTATAGTTTGCTTGCACGGAGTCCCAAAGACTATAATATCAGACCGAGGCACCCAATTCGTCTCCAAATTTTGGGATCACCTACAACAAGCTCTGGGCACGCAACTAGCTTTCAGTACAGCGTACCACCCTCAGACTGATGGACAAACGGAACGTGTAAACCAAATCCTAGAGGATATGCTAAGAGCCTGTGTGCTCACCTATGGATCCAGTTGGGAAGAGAGTTTGCCGTATGCCGAATTTGCTTACAACAACAGTTACCAAGCCAGCTTGCAAATGGCACCCTTTGAAGCATTGTACGGACGAAGGTGTCGTACCCCACTGAATTGGTCAGAAACAGGTGACAGCCGTATCTTCGGCCCAGACATGCTTAAAGAGGCCGAGGAGAAAGTTAAGCAGATCAGGGACAGACTCAAGACAGCACAAAGCCGACAAAAGAGCTACTATGATCAGAAACATCGTGAGGTCAGCTTTGAACCCGGTGATTCCGTATACCTCCGAGTATCTCCTATAAGGGGTCTACAGCGGTTCAAAATTAAGGGGAAGCTAGCCCCAAGATTTATTGGCCCATTTTGTATAAAGGCACGAAGAGGCACGGTAGCCTACCAACTAGACCTACCCAAGGAGCTGTCAGACGTCCATGACGTATTCCACGTCTCACAGTTGAGGAAATGTGTGAGTAACCCGGAGAAGCATGTACCTCATGAGAACATTGATATGCAACCAGATCTCACCTACAGAGAAAGGCCAGTAAAGATTTTAGAAGAGTCTGAACGGAGGACCCGTCAGAAAACGACAAAATTTTTCAGGGTTCAGTGGAGCAACCACACTGAGGATGAAGCCACATGGGAAAGGCAAGATTTCCTCCGGGCAGAGTATCCATATCTATTTGAGGATCAGCAGAAATCTCGAGGACGAGCTTTTTCCTAAGGGGGTAGGTGTTGTGACACCCAAGTTTTTATTTGGATTTTTCAAAAGATTTTATTTGACTTGAGGAGAGTGATTTAAATTTCTATTCTAGAAAACTCTCCCTCTCAAATATTTTTCTTATGGCAAAAGTTCTATTTGGATTCACCCAAGATCTGTCTTTGGTCTTGGAGGTTCTTGCTTTTCATTTGGACTCAAGACAAAATGTTTTTCATTTGGGGAAAATAACTTTTGAAAATCTTTTGCAAATGCACTATGGCTTTTGGAATAACCCTTTGCCACTTTCAACAATCCCTTCTTGCCATGGCCTTAGTACAAATCCTCTCTCCTAACCTCTCCCTCACCTTTGGATCATGATTTGCATCAAATCCAGCAAGTTGAACCTCCCCATGTATTCATTTCCATTTAAATCTTATTCAAACAAATTTCTGCCTCCTTTCCTAGCACTTGGAGATTTACAAAGGAACTCCACTCTCTGTCTTGATTTTTGCCCCCAAACCTTTTTCCCCTCCTAGTCCTTTGGACCCTCAACCTAGAACCATGAAGATCCACTGGTCTTCAGTTCAATTTTTTCAAACTACACTTGCTGCAAGTTTGGACCAGATTTGTCAAATTTGGTGAAATTCATTCAAAACTTTCTCCAAAAATTCCAAGTAAAATCTGGCAGCCTCTGGGTGCATTGAGTGGTCACCTCACCAAGTTACAGCTCCAGAAAAATTTATCTCATGGCCAAAACCTTCTGTCGAACACCTGCAGTGCACTGTCTATGTCAAGTTCAGAAAATTCAGAGTTTCAGTCCGTGGCCTGCTGTCGTTTTCTTCAGAGAAGGACGTCGATCTCGCCAGTGCCACTGCGTCGCCTTGCCCCTCGTCCCCTCCCCATTGTTCCTGCACCGCACGAACGCCTGGCATCTTGCGGGCGTCGGCGACGAGCAGCAGAAGGTGCGCCGCCCCGTGACCGACGCCGGCGGCGGCTTTGCGGACGCCAGCGGGAGACACGGCGCCGACGACGCCACCCAGCGCCGCCCAAACCTCCGGAGCTCGCCGCGTGGCCTTCCACTCCCCCGAATGCGCTGCCGCTCTCGTCGTGAACCGCAGGGCGCGGAGCGCGCTCTCTGCCGCCGTCGAGCCCGTGCGGTCACCTCACCGTGGACCGACGTCATTACGCCAAGACCAACTCCGTTTAGCTGTGAAACGACTCCAGTAACCTCCACTGATGCTGCCTGGCCACTCAAACCTCCTGCCAATCCACTGCTCCGCCGTAATTGCTCGCCGGAGATTCTCCGTTCACGGCCACCCCGTCGATCTGCCTATAAATAGAGGCCCCGAGCTTCAACTCGAACACCCACCACCCCTGCACTCCCTCTAGAGCACGCCTAGCCACTGGAAGAGCCCCGAGGAGGTCTCCTTCCTCGACTCCGGCCGCCGCGACCCGCCACGGGATCCAGCCCGATTCGCCCCCGTGTGTGCTCCTCCGCCTCCATTCTCTTGCCAGTAGCTTAACCTTGCATCCCTCGTTCTGACCCGCGCCTCAATTCGTAGTTTGCAGCCCTCCACCGGAGTTCCCCATCCTCACCCGAGCCGCCGTCCGCCGGAGATAGTGTCGCCGTCGACGTGGTGCTCCCCGTTGGACGAGTCCACCACCCACCGACGCGGAAGAAGACGCTGAAGCTCTTGGTACCCTCCGTTTCTCCTAACTCGTCGTGGTTCGACGCCGGCGTCCACCGCCGTCTTCGGGCGCCGGCGAGCCTTTTCAAACCTGACATGTGGACCCCGCATGTCAGCCTCTGTTTTATTCCACCTCGAACCGTTTTCTGTTGGCGCCTTCGGGCAAATACGTTTTCTCTCTTGCGCTTGCGCATTTCCAATCGAACCGTTTTCTGTTTTCTCAGTTAAAACCCTGGAACTTTTCTGTTTCATTACAGAAAGGTCCCTGGACAGAAACCTTTATAACTTTTTAACAAAAAGGTATTTTTGAGTGATTCTTTTTCTGACAATCTTCAAATTTTGTCTATGTTTTTATGGGAGTTATTTGAAAAATATTTGGAGAAGTTTCTGTGCATGTATTGGTTTTCACGTTAGTACCCGTTTCGTGATTGCCGTAGGTTCCGGGAGAGGAGAAGGAGCTGCAAACTTTGCCGAGCTAGACTCCGACTTCTCCGAACCAGGCAAGCATGTTTCGAACATTTGATATGACAGATGTTTGCACGTTTGCATGATAGTCCGTGCGTGGCATATGAGTGTCGGTAAATACCTCGTTGCTTGTAAGGCAACGACCCGGTTGTCCCAAAGTTGCGATGATCTCTGAGGAGGGATGGCCTAATCATGTGGTGACATGAAGGGCAGCAAGGTGGTACTGTTGTAGCATACCAGCCTTGCGTCATCCGACTTTCTCCGACGTTAACGTGGTTGGAGCCTCGTTATCGTTCTTTTCCGGCATGTTCCATAGTTGCGATGATCTCTGATGAGAGATGGCCTAATCATGTGGTGACATGAAGGGCAGCAAGGTGGTACTGTTGTAGCATACCAGTCTTGCGTCATCCGACTATTTCTGACGTTAACATGGACGGAGTCACATTACCGTTCTTTCCCCCTTCCGTGCTACCACATGTTTCATTTGCCAGGATGCGGTTTAGTAAGTTGGTAACCTCTTTCCATGTACACACCAAACAGAGAGGCCGGGATGATGGTACCTTGGCCCAGGATTAAAGCCAGTCATCCGGTCAGGGGGCATGGGTGTTTCCGGTTGGGACCGAGAGGGGGGGCACCCCCTTATAGCGCGCGTATAGAAATTTGATCCCATGCTATGCGAGGTTGTAGCCTCCCCGTCTCAAGGTTTTTCTTGAACGTTGCCGAGGGTGATCCCTGGCTCCGGAAGGTTGAATTGGGTGTGTACTGGTTAGACGTGTTTCTTCCAAAACACCGTAGACGGAACTAGTCCCCGTGACTACTGAAATCCGTTGGCTGTGGTTAAGTACAAACTCTGCAGAGTCAATTCCTTCCAAATCATCGTATCCATGATCAAATAGTGAAAACATTTATATCCATATCTATCCGTGTAGAGAACTTGCCCCCGGTGATCAAGCTCAAGTGGTAAATTCAGATTTATTGTTATTCCTGTGGATGGACTAACTTTATAATTATCTCATGCTTGTGATAATTTATGTTTCCGAACTATTGGATTATTGAGCTGTAATATAAGCCCTTTAGGTGACGTCGCGCAGACGTCCGACTGTGGCGTGTCTTTGTTTTTCTTACTTCAATTATAAGCCCTTTATGTGATGTCGCTCAGACATCCGACTGTGGCATGTACTGCCTTTATTTTCTGTTATAAGCCCTTTATGTGGTGTCGCCCCGACGCCCGACTGTGGCAATATTATACTACTTTTTCCTCTCGAGGAGTCTTTCAGAAACTCGTTTGGCACCAGCATTATTATTCCGCATTTTCCGCTCGAGGAATCTTTCAGACACTCGTTTGGCACCAGCATTATTAATCCGCATTTTTCGCTCGAGGAGTCTTTCCGACACTCGTTTGGCACCAGCATTATTATTCCGCATTTTTCGCTCGAGGAGTCATTCAGACACTCGTTTGGCACCAGTACTACTATTCTGCAGTTTCCGCTCGAGGCGTCATTCGGACCCTCGCTTGGCACCCAGTATTTATTACCTCTATGTCTGATCGCACTGGTTAACTTGTTCATGTGCTTCATGTTTACATTTGTTATACCTTATGTCCGAACTGTCTTGCGAGTACTTTCATAGTACTCACCTGGCTTGTTGTTTTGGCCAGATGTTGACGAAGGCGATCTCTTGGATGAAGAGTTTGATAGCGCGTCCGATGCCTAGAGGAGTCCCAGTCAGTCCTACGCGATCCCGGATATTGGTCACTTGTATTGTATACGCTTCCGCCACCCGCAATAAGTCTCCTCGAGCCTCACCCCGACGCTCGAAGAGCTGTAGTCTTCTGGAATCATATCACTCGCTTCGCGGTGATATTTCCACCACCGTTATCATCGTGAGTTAGTAGTTTGCCACCCTATCCGCCGTATTGTTCTATCGGCGTGCATGTAATAAACTGTTGGGCAGTCTGTGCTCAACCTTGTATTATATTTAGTACTCCTGGTATTTCCTTCTGTGACCAAGATATTGTCTACCAGTGAGAAGGAATTCTTCCTCGCTGGTCCGTAAAAGGGATTGGTCTCTCAATAATTATTTTATTGAAAAACCGGTCGTGACAAATTCTTGCACATACAGCTTCATCAACCTCTTCCTTAACACTGCAGCACAATGTAGAAAACTCACTGTGATAAATCCAAAAGGATAATATATCAAGAGACACAGACCATGCACAAAATGAGAGTATTAAACAAGGGAAATATAGAAAAAGAAGGGAGCACCAAATAGTTGCATATATTTTACAGCAGATAAATTTAATAAAATTTAGAACAATTTCTCCATGGGTCTGTTTAAATGCAAGTTTAGAGTGTAGCAGAAATATTTATTAGCGCCAGATTAATATAACAACCGTAATCTAGTACATTGCAAATGCAGCTTATTGGGTACAGGAAAAGAGATGGTCAAAGATGCAGAGCAACAGGAGATGTCAAAAAAAAACACAAGTACAGAAATGCTAATGAGCAGTTTTGGGGATAAATTTGTAAACCTCGAAAGCTGCTCTTTGGCGCACAGAATGATACACCTTACACAAACTCAAATAGAAATAGGGCAGGGAGATGTACTGTAGGATGCAGTCAGAGAGAAGAAACAGAGTGTGGTTCATCAATACTGAAAGTGCGCATACCTGACCATCCCGCGAAACCACATGAATTCACGAATTGAAGGCCTTCGTACATAGGGGGTCTTTCGTTCCTTGGTACCAGAGTAGTTCATCCCGACAAAGTTGCCATCAAAATCAACAAGGGGACCTCCAATCCCCACCTACCACAAACACGAGGATGAAGTTATGCATGAAAAATGCGATTCATAATGCCTGAAACTAAGGATATGCATCAGCGCATACAATGATAGAATATAGATTAAGCCATTCATACCATCAAACACTTATTTATTTGAACTATATACGAACTAAAGCAGCTAGCTCACCTCATGGATTCGGCATGTGCTTAACATCCTCTCATCGGTATGAGAAAATACAGAGGCAAGATCTACTCCGCTTCTCGTCTTTAATTCTCCTGAATCATAATAGCGCCATACAGCTACTACCTTCCTATAAGGCTCAAACTGCATGGCACGATCAAGACTTAGATGATATAGATGGGTGGGATCAATAACATCAACTTTCTTGATTTTGACTATGAAAAAATGAACATATAACTCAGGATTCTCTATCCACCCAGTGACAATCTGATCATCGGGAAGGCGTACTTTAATCTGAAATGAGCACAGGGCAATCGCTGTACTGAATTAATCATAACAGGTGCAGCATATACATTAGCATAATTAATAATCCAGAAAAGGTTACCATCAAACTTTCGGTGATCTTCCTTAGACGCCAGGTATAAGGAATCAAATTTATCGATGCCAGTAAACACGTGGCATCAGGACATGAGCTTCCCATGCATGTGCCTGTGCATTCACGTAACTTGGTATCACCTGGAGAGGGAGAGAGAGTCATACGTGCAAACTGAATAGCTGATCTTAAAACAAGGTAATATGAGAAATTATTAACAGTATAATCACCAACCATCGAATGAAGCAAGCGACACAACACTCCTACGCAACCTTGAAACTACCTGCTCGCTGAGTTCACTCAGGACCCCTGGACTGGATTCACTCGAGCTGCCGGATATCGCTAAGGAGCTTGCCTCAGTGAGTTCACTCGAGGCACCTGGGCCGGATTCACTCCAGCTGACGGATGTCGCTACGGAGGTAGCATCCAAACCTAGTTATAGTTCAAAATAAAATCATGCGCGATACAGTTAACAGAAGCGGCAACTTATCATTATGAATGTGTGCGTTGCAGAAAAAGGGGAACAGACATGGACTCACTTGGCCTAGTTGCTCTTTCGTAAGGGCATTTTTGCTCTTGATCGCCTCTCATCAGACGGCGCTTCTTTTTCGGCATCGATCTTTAATTGCAAGCCAGCCTGAATAGCATAGCAAGGAACTTTTTTATTTGCGGGAAGGAGCACCCGCCCGGTAACCAGGGCACCACTCTGGACGAGGTCCTGGCACGTACTGCTCGGCGCGGTAGAACGTGCAGTCGCCGTTGCCGACGCGTCCGGGCAGCTGGTCGTCACCCTTGCCCGGCAGCGGCGATAACGCCATGGATCGTCGGTAACGCCATGCCCAGCCGTGGAGGTCTCGCTGGAGCAATGAAGATATTTTCACTGAATTGGGTTGGTGGAGAACGTGATACGATGGTTCAGCGGAAAACCGCAAATTAACGACGCCCGCGTACAACGGCAAAAGGCTATCGATAAGCAGCCATATTTATGGGCTGTAGACCATCTGTTAAGAGCATCTCTAGCAGAACCCGTATAATGCCTTAACCTGCAAAATAACTGTCAAAATACGGGTCAGCATGAAAAATGTTGCCCGATCAGACCCGTAAACGCGTTGGACCCGTAAAAAATTGTGCGGGGTAATACGTCTCCAACGTATCTATAATTTATGAAGTATTCATGCTATTATATTGTCTGATTTGGATGTTTATGGGCTTTATTAAACACTTCTATATTATTTTTGGGACTAACCTATTAACCCAGAGTCCAGTGTCAGTTTCTATTTTTTCTCTTGTTTCAGTGTTTCGCAGAAAAGGAATATCAAACGGAGCCCAATTGAGCTGAAATTTGACGGAGATCATTTTTGGACCAGAAGAAGCCGACGGAGTACCGGAAGTAGGCCAGAAGAGCCCCGAGGCCACCACGAGGGTGGGGGGCGCGCCCTACCCACTGGGCGCGCCCCCCTGCCTCGTGGCCGCCTCGGGGACCCCCTGACTTGTTCCCGACTCCGACACCTCTTATATAACCCCAAACTTCCAGAAAGAAACCTAGATCGGAAGTTCCGCCGCCGCAAGCCTCTGCACCCACAAGAAATCAATCTAGGCCCTCTCCGGCACCCTGCCGGAGGGGGCCATCATCACCGGTGGCCATGGAGGAGTATCCCGGAGAGGCTGTCATCGCCATGAAGGCCAAGGATCAGAGGGAGAACCTTTCCCCATCTAGGGGGGAGGCCATGGAGGAGGAAGCACAAGGGGGAGAACCTCTCCTCCTCTCTCTCGGTGGCACCAGAGTGCCATTGAGAGGGGAATCATCGCCGCGGTGATCGTCTTCATCAACATCACCATCATCATCACCATCCTCATCTCTTTTACGCGGTCCACTCTCCCGCACCCCGCTGTAATCCCTACTTGAACATGGTGCTTTATGCCACATATTATGATCCAATGATGTGTTGCCATCCTATGATGTTTTGAGTAGATATCCTTTGTCCTTGGGTTGATTGATGATCGAGATTGATATGAGTTGTATGTTTTAATTTGGTGCTGTCCTATTGTGCCCTCCGTGTCGCGCAAGCATGAGGGATTCCCGTTGTAGGGTGTTGCAATACGTTCATGATTCGCTTATAGTGGGTTGGTGAGTGACTGAAGCACAAACCCGAGTAAGGGGGTTGTTGCGTATGGGAATAAAGAGGACTTGATGCTTTAATGCTATGGTTGGTTTTACCTTAATGATCTTTAGTAGTTGCGGATGCTTGCTAGAGTTCCAATCATAAGTGCATATGATCCAAGTAGAGAAAATATGTTAGCTTATGCCTCTCCCTCATATGAAACTGCAATAGTGAATACCGGTCTTGTTAACGATTGCCTAGGACAATTCCGCACACCGATCCACCATTATTCCACACTCGCTATTTATAATATTTAGTAATATATTCTAACTTCATGATAACAACACCTACTTTTATATTTTAGCTCTCCGATATCATACAAAGTTATCCACTTCATACCCACAACATAGTTTTATTTCTCATTGCCAGTTGAAAGCAAACATTCGGTGTACGTAGAGTCGTATCAGTGGCAGATATGGCTTGAGAGAATATTGATCTTACCTTTAGCTCCTTGTGGGTTTGACACTCCATACTTATCACTTCCACCTTTGGAAATTGCTACGATGATTCCTTGCACTTGGGGATTATCACGGGGCGCGGCAAAAGTCCCACCCCAACCCGCGAAAACGCGGGTTCTCCTCCTCGCCCCGTCGGTGCCCTGTATATAGCGGTAGCGGTTGGTGGGGGGGGGGGAGATTTCAGCCCGCGCTTTTCCCCACACCGCCACCTACGATTCCGGATACACAAGCCGTTGAGATCATGCCGACGGGCCGCCACCTGCCCGAGATCTGCCCGCCGGATAGTTGCAGATCGGCGGCTGTTTGTCGCGACCACCGGATTTGGCGTTTCCGGCCACCGGTGGCTGGGCCAAGCCATGGATTGGTCGGGGAGCACCCTGCATAGCCCCGGCAAAGCGCCAGCGCCTCATGCAGGTACTGGTTCGTCCTCTAGCCGCCGTCATTGGTTTGCCGACAAGTACTCAGCCAACCGTCGCTGGGGCTGGGTGCTCGCCGGCCCGTCGATGCCGCTCATACATTGCGAGGACTGCACGCAGACAGTGCTGCTGCTAACATCTAGCACGCCGAAACACCCGGGATGGGTCTTCTTCAGATGCAAAATTGACGGGGTATATTCTTGTTTTCATTCGGCTTTGTCAACCTATTCGGTTCAATTTCGATAGCTTATTGAGATGGTCATGTTTGTAGGAAAATGGATGCTCATTTTGGTTTTGGGAAGAAGAATACATTGATTTATTGATAGAAAAAAACTTAATAGATATTTTGTGCACTCGTTGGTAGAATTGAGGCTAATGATGCGGCTGTATGTGCAACTAGATGATACCCCGCGCGTTGCTGCGGAAATTGTGGCCGAAAAAACTGGATATAGTAGACAAAGGAAATGTAAATAAGTTGAAACACTTGTTAAGCATGTTGTCTCTCATGCTAAAAGATGGATCACACATAAATGGTTGCTCTGAATTCATTAGTTTACTAACAAAAACATAAATGGTTGCTTGAATCCTTCACTTTGCTAACCAACTAAATTGCAGACTCATGCATTATACTTCACCCATTCTGGAAGAGCAACTCAAATTTTTGGTCAGAACATACTTTGAAACCAACATGTTACAATCAATTCTCTTGATGCTGAGTTGAGGAACTAACATCATAATCCCAGGCAACACCACCCGAGAATCACATGTCAACCAAACTACTCAAATCAGCAAAAGGAATGACAACATAGCAAAAACATAACTAAAGGAAGAATCTTATTATCATATCAGTATGAGCACATGGCTTAGAAATTGCATCATTTGTGTGTATGCATTTCAAAATCTCTCGTAAGCGATAAACCAAAACATTGATCTAAACATGGTACCTCTTCTAACATACCAAGACGACTAAAATGTATCTCCGCGCTCTGGAACCACTTCGGACTTTTCCAAGTTTCAAATATGGGAGAAAGGTTGTAATGTATGGTGTCATCCAGCTTCTGCAAATATAAATCACTTTGTTTGCTAAAGAAGGACAGAGAAGAAAATAGATCACTAAAAATACTGGTGTACAACTAAGCAGAGTTCAGAAAAGTAATGAGAGACTTCTAACATATCAATGTAGAACCATATATCATGTGGTACAGTCCCATAATAGCGGCATAACTTATGCCCCTGGAAGTAGGTAATTTAATGTTTATATTGGTATAGTGTGCCTAATAATAATAAATTATTTTAAGGCAACTTTTTTTTCCTATATTTAGTTGCATGATATGATACCAAGATGAATTATATGCCAAAACAATTAGGTTCAGTAACTTGATCATAATGTATGAACCGAGAAAAACATGCCCCAATTGATTAAATAGCCAAAGGAAGGATACTTAATTAAATAGTCTCCAAGTTGATCGCCTTGAGCATGGAAACAGTGACAACCATCTCTAGCTAACGCATCCGCGATATGTGGTAAATGTCACCATCGAGCAGTATTAGCCATGGCCTGAATTGAGATAATGTTCGATTAAATTGTTGAGAAATACAAAAAGAGATGCAAAGACATGGAAAATAAGTTTTATCACCATAACATGTCTAGCGGGTTAGAATTGCCCGTCATTAAGAAATTTAACAAAAAAAGCAAACTGCAAACAACTGATATTTTGATTATCTAGAGATACATCCAGCATACATCAGTAGTCACAAATAGATGATGTGATGAACGGCAATAAGATTATGAAAGCCAGTCCATCAAAGGAGATTTGTGCAAGCTAATTTCTTCACAGGTTGGCAGATTATACGTTGAACGATAAAAGGAGATCTGTGGAAGCCATACCATCAAAGGAGATTTGTATCACCATAACGTGGCTAGCAGGTTAGAGTTGTCCATCATTAAGAAGAATGTAACAACAAAAGTAACCTGCAAAAACGATTTTGATTATCTAGAGATACACCCAGAATACATCAGTAATCACAAATAGAAGATGTGTTGAACACGAAGAAGATTATTGAAGCCATACCATCAAAGGAGATTGGTGCGAGATAATTTCTTCACATGTCTTCAGAAAAATCAGTGCAATCCTGCTAACAAAATTGAGGATCTGGAGTTACCTTAAGTAACACTATATTGATACAATATGCTAGAGAAAATTTAAATAGTCAATAGCCAATTTGCATCGGGAGCTCGAGATTGTGCGCCATGGAGAAGATGGTCAACATGCAGTATTTGACGGGGTGGCCCTTCACAAGTTAGAACCTGAATAGGATGGCTAGCGCCATCTTCATCTGCAGGTACACCATGTATTTGCTCATGTAGATCGCAGCCCTTCCTTGAACAGTGATGTTTTGCCGAGCGCCGTCGCCGCCGATCCATCGATCTAACCAGAAGCTAGCGACAGCGGGGTTGTACTCCGTCTTCCCTGTGTGGACTGGGCTGGTACGACACCATACCACGAGCACGCACCTTGGTGTCGTCCGGGAGCACCTTTCCCCTCGACGGTGCCGATGTCCTCACACATGATCCGTTCCCTTTATCTTAGTGAAGATGAAGATCATCTGTCGCAGAAGATAATAAAGAGAATAATGGGAAATCAATTGTGGGGAAGTTAATTGGAGAGATGATAGGACGGTAGAAATGTTGGAAAACCTATCGATGCTAGAATTATTGGGAGGCGAGGAGCCAAGGAAGGAGGACCCAACAGGAAAGGGTGTGGAGCACTGGAGAGGCCAACCCTTGCGATGTAGATCTGAGCCACTGAGAATTTGTGAGGGTCGGCCCGTGAGGGAAGAAGACGCATGCATGGGGCCGAGGAAGGAAAGGAGGAAGGGCGAGGGATGGGCGGCGCTCCAGCGGTGAGAGGCTAAGTGGGATCCGATCTTGCGGGAGGGCCGGCGGCCGTGCGGGACGCGAGATGAGCGGCTGCAGGTGAAGAAGGAAAAAAGCAGGTTTTTTTCCAGTGGAATAAGATTGATTGGCTGCTTTTGGAAACTGAAAAATGACATGGCATATCGGTGACGTGGACAGTGTGCATGTTGAAAGAATAGGGAGTAGTGGGGAGCAACTTCTTAAGAATGATAGATTAGAGAAGAAACTAGAAGGGAAGCAGCATCTACTTTAGAATCAAAGAAGAAGAATAACGAATGCAAGATCAAGAATCTGCAGATTAACAATAAATGCATAGTGAAGATGTTAGTCCAATTAGTGGGAGCAGTTATGGAAGTTGAATATCTTCTAAAATGCCTAATTGCGGTTCTTTTTTTTATCTTACTATTCTAGCAAACATTTGGTAAAATTGCTAAGAGGCACACTCGCGCAAGGAAAACCGTGTCTCTCACGAAAGCAAAAAAGACACCATTTTTCGCGCCAATTTTTTTTCTGAATTTTTTTGGCTGAAAATCTAAGAAATACCGGCGAAAAACGAAAAAAAAGAAAAAATCATCTAAAAAACCGAAAATGCATGCGGAAAAAAAGAAATAAAATCCGAAGGGAGTGCGCAGAGCGCGACACTGTGGCGGCGGCTGAAGGCGGAAAGCTCCTAAACGAGCACTCGTGAATTAGGTTTTTTTTGGGCAACGCTACGCGTCAGCCAGTAGCTGTTAATACGAATAACAGAAACTCTGTTATAGCCATTTCTGTACATTTACTCTACATAAAGATTCCATTGACCCGTCAAAAGGGGTCCCAACCCCTGGGGATAGGGTAATACATCTAAGAAATTATTCCATCGGATAATCTGAGAAGATCCGCCGCCTCAGCAGCTGTTGGATGGAGTGTCAGAGTAGCCATCTGATCTCTGCAACAAGCTCGATGTTACGCTCATCTTTCTGCAACAACAGTCTTATTGCGATCTTCCTCGGACTATTTTTTTTATTTCTGCAACAGGAGCCTTGTTGCGCTTGGGCTTCTGCAACAAGGACCTTGTTGGAAAAAAAATCTAGACCGATTTTTCTCGCAACATGAGCCTTGTTGCACTCAACCTTCTGCAACAACAACCTTATTGTAGAAGTTTTCTGAACCGTTTTTTTCGTTCGATCTCTGTAACAAGAGCTTTGTTGCAGAGAGCCTTCTGCAATAGGGGTCTTGTTGCGGAATCTTTTCTGCAACAAGAAGGATAGCGCGGCCATGGACGAGGGAGGAGAGCGCTGCTGCCGGGACAACGAGAAGCCGGGAAGACAACGGACGCGGCTCCCTGCGACGGACTCGGACGCCGGTGCTCCCATGGGATGACAGACGTAGCTTGTGTTCTTGCTCAAGAAGGGATGGTGGATGGAATTTGCAAAGGATGAGAGAGAGAGAGAGTTGAGGAGGGGCTGGAGATCGGGGAAGGAGAAAAAAGGTTGAGAAAGAGGAAGTGATTACCTTGGTGCGCCCACAATGCCACGTGTAGCAAAGAGGAAGCGGCCGACGCGGAGTCTGTTTTCGGCGGGCTGAACAATAACATTTCCCATTTTTTAGCTTCCACAAACCGCCCAAAACCAATAGAAGTTTATTTTTGAGGACGGTCCAGATAAAACGCCCCTTTGGCGAGAGCCATCCTCTCGTGGCTGGACAATTGTTTTTTTTTAGAAGGCGGCTGGACTAGTTGGAGCAGATCTAGAGGTCGTTCCGTCGACGAACCCAGCGGCGGCCATTGAGCTTGTTTCTCAGAGGTATATATCCTTCTCCACCGACGGGGGAATTTTTTGTTGCTTGGATTGTCCTAGATCTTATTGAAAATCATTCTTTCTTGGTTGTGTATGGGTTCCTCAACCAACCCAGCAGTTTCGTAGAGCGACTCCGCCACAATAATCCAGATCCGTTTCTAGGTTTTTTGTTGTTGTTATCGTAGTTTCTTCGTCCGATCTATTTGTATATCTATTTGGCAACCATGCCGATCCACTAGTTGTTTTGTGTCATCAGATTGATCAATGTTTGCTGAATTTTGTTCCTTGCTGTTCAGGCTGGCTTGAAATTAAAGAACGATGACGAAAAACAAGCGCCGGCTGATGAGAGGCGACGAAGAGGAACAACGCCCTCGCAAAAGAGCTACTAGGCCAAGTGAGTCCATGCTGTTTCCCTTTTCATGTAATTACATACTCATAATAATAAAACTGAAGATTCGGTCAGCTGTATATATAGTTATATACCACATATGATTTTGTTCCCATTAACTAGCTTTGGATGGTATCTCCTTATTACCAGACGCCTTGAGTGAACTCAGAGAGCAAGCAGTTTCAAGATTGCGTAGGACTGTCGTGTCGCTCGCTTCATTCGATGGTTGGTGATTATACTACTTTCTCATATATTGCCTGTTTTCAAATGACCAGTTGTTCAGTCTGCACGAGTGACTTTCCCTCTGTACGTAGGTGATACCAAGTTACGTGAATGCACAGGCATATGCATCGAAACCTCGTGTTCTGGTTCCGAAGCTACGATCCTGACATCGGCACGGTTGGTTCCACCTACTTGGCCTGCAAGTTTGAAGGTGACTTTTTCTCTACTCCTCTCCTGGATTATCAATTATGCATGCTAAATTGCTAATATATACATGCTGCACCTGTGCCCATTTCAGATTAAAGTGCGCCTTCCTAATGATCGGATTGTCACTGGGTGGATACATGCTTCATGTGTTGATTCTTGCATTGTCATCATCAAGAACGTGTCTGGATTCGATGCCGCGAGTCTTGATGGTGACATGGAGTTTGAGCCTCATACGAAGGTAGCGGCTGTATCTCGCTGTTTCAGTTCAGGATTTTTAACGGTGACAAGCGGAGTGGATCCTGCCCCTTCAAACCCTCTTACCAGTGAGACAATCGTAAGCACATGCCGGGTCCAGAAGGTGAGCTAGCTGCTTTTGTACAGTTCAAATTAAATAACTGTATGATGGTACTGTCAGTGGCTTAATAGTACTCCTATATTCTATCATTGTATCCTTAGTTTCAGGCATTATGAATTGCATTTTTTTCTGTGTACCTTCATTGTCACTTTTGCGCTAGGCTGGGATTGGAGCCCCCCTTGTTGATTTTGATGGCAACTTTGTTGGGATGAACTCCTCTCGTACCAAAATGAAAAGGACTGCCTACCAGCGAAGGAAGCGAATTCTTCGATTCTTGGTGTTTCACAGGCTGGTCAGGTATGTACACTTTCAGTATTGATGAACTGCCCTTCTATCTTTGGCTTACCCATGCGTCTCTTACTACATCTTATTCTACAAATGCCTCCTATTTTTATTTGAGTTTGTGTGCAAGGTGTGTATCATTCTCAATGCTAATCAGCAGCTTCTTTACGAGCTTATCCCAAACACTGTCCCATTAGCTATTTTTGTTCTCATGTGTTTTTTTCCCTTAAATTGTTTAGATCTGCACTGTACTAGATTAAGGTTGTTATTTCAGTGCCAGCACTAATACATATGTCTGCTACACTCGAACTTACATTTAAGAAGAAGACCAATGGGGAAATTGTGTAAGATTTTCTTAAATTTCCATGCTGTGAATTATCAGTAACTATTTAGCTCCCTTGTTCTATGTTTCCCTTGTTTAATATTGCAAAATCTTGCGCATGTGTTCTGCAATATGTGTTGCCTTTGTGGATTTATCACGGTGAGTTTTCTACGTTGCGCTGCAGTGTTGGAGTTAAGGACCAAAGGGTTGATGGTGTTACAAGAGCAAGAATCAACAGTGAGATGAAAGCAATTATGCCAAGTGAGTCCACGTTTGCTTCCCTTCTCCTGACTATTCATAATTGACCGTTCTATTAACTGCATCACACACGATTTTATCTCAATCAACTAGGTTTGGATGCTACCTCCATAGCGAAACTGAGTGAATCCAGAGAAGGCGCCTTGAGTGAGCAAGTACTTTCCAGATTAAGTATGAGTGTTGTGGCGCTGGCCTCATTCCATGATTGGTGATTATATATACTGCTAATAATTCCTCATTTTACCTTATTCTTTATAATTAGCTAGTATTCAGCTTGCACGTATGACTCTCTACCTCTCCAGGTGATACTAAGTTACGCGAATGCACAGGCATGTGCATCAAAAGCTCATGTCCCAATGCTACAAGTTTCCTTACATCGATAAATTTGATTCCACTTACTTGGCATGCAAGCAAGATCACTAAACATTTGACGGTAACTTCTTCTCTACTCCTTTCCTGTAATATATATACTGCACCTGTAATCATTAATTCGGTAGAGCCATTACCTTGTGCTCATTTCAGATTAAATTACGCCTTCCAAATGATCAGATTGTCACTGGGTGGATAGCTGATCCTGAGATATATGTTGATTTTTTCATCATCAACGTCGCTGGTGTTAATGCCCCACATGTAAGTCTTGATCATGAGATGCAGTTTGAGCCTTATAGGAAGGTAGCAGCTGTATGTCGCAATTTCAATTCAGGACTATTAACGGACACAAGCGGAGTAGATCTTGCCTCTCCAAGCGCTCGAACTGATGAGACAATGTTCAGCACATGCCTGATCCACAAGGTGAGCTAGCTGCTTTAGTTTGTACAGTTCAAATAAATAACTATATGATGGCATGAATTGCTTAATCTATATTCTATCATGGTATGAAATGATGCGTATTCTTAGTTTCAGGCATTGTAACTTTCATTTTTCATGCATAACTTCATCCTCACTTTTGTGCTAGGTGTCGGTTGGAGGTCCCCTTGTTGATTTTGATGGCAACTTCATTGGGATGAACTGCTCTTGTACCAAAGAAAGAAAGACCCGCTATGTACGGTGGTCTGCAATTCTTCGATTCTTAGGGGTTCATGGGATGGTCAAATATGCACACTTTAAGTATTGATGAACCACACACTCTGTTTGGCTTACCATGCTTCTCTCTTACTGCATCATGTACATCTCCCTCCCCTATTTGGCTATTTCTGTTGAAGTTTGTGTAGGGTGTATCATTCTGAAAACCAAACAGAAGCTTCCGTGGTTTACGAATTTGTCCCAAAAACTGTCCCATTGCACTCTACTAGATCAAAGCTTGTCATTTCAATCCTGGCGCTAAAACATGTTTCTGCTACACTCTAAACTTACATTTAAGAAGACCCATGGAGAAATTGTTTTGGATTATCTCAAATTTCTCTGCTGTGAAATATTTGCAACTATTTTGCTCCCTTGTCTAGCTCATTTTGTGTATGGTTTGCGATATCTTGTCCTTTTGGATTTATCACAGTGAGTTTTCTACATTGTGCTGCAGTGTTAAGGAAGTGGTTGATGATGCTACAAGAGCATTCCTCAAAAGTCTGGCGGGAGAACCATGTTACAACATTCAAGGAGGTGAGCAAAATTATTTCACAGGATATTGGGTGTAAGGACAGCATGGGGCAGCCTGTAAGTGCAGAGGAGACCACCACACACGCGATCACGGCGACCAAGGCGCGAGGAAGGCGCGAGAAGTTTGAATAGGTGTTGGGCCGTTGAGTAGGTGTTGGGTGTGGGCCGTTGGGCCGGAGTTGGGTTGTAACTCGCGGTATATAAGCGAGAGCGTGGAACGCTGTGAGGTATGAAATTTGAAATTGAGCTCCTTTTGTCCTCTCCTTCTGGCTTATCCCCTCCACACGCTATCTCTCTTGCTCGCTCCCCTTATCTCTGATTCCCCTCCGTCTCTTACCTCCGTCTATTACCTCTGCTCCGGCTAGCTGCCGACCAACCCCTGAACCCCGTAGGGTGTGACAGCTGGTATCAGAGCCGTCGCTCCTCTCCGCCGTGTTTCGCCGGATTTTTTTTTTCCGATTCATACCCAGCAAATCCGAGGTGACGGTAGCGGATCACCCTAGGGTTCGATCCGCGTAATCCCTGACCTGAGGTGGGTTGATTCAGAGAAATTGGCGACCACGACGACATTCAAACCAAGTCCGCAGTCGCGCTTCATCGTCGACGAGATGGAGGCGTTCCAGGAAAGGATGCTGAAGGAGTTTGCGGAGATCCGCGCCGCGCAGAGCAAGCTGCTCGCAGTCGACGGCCTCAGCGCACAGCTCGAAGCCCTCGACGCCAAGCTGACCGAGCAAGGCGCGCGGCTCGATCAGGTGCAGGTCAAGGTGGATTTGTCCTGCAGCACGCTCGGTCAGGTGCAGCAGAGTCAGGCGCATGCGGTATAGCTGCACAAACAGCAGGGTGCACCTGAGATGGCGTCGCCGACGGCGTCCGAGGTATCTGATGGCATTCTTGGAGCGGGACCTCGATCGGTGGGGCGTCCTCCGCCACCCCCTATTCAGGTACCTGAAGTTCAACACGGTCCGCACATTCCTCATATGCCTGAAATAGATGAGAACCTGGGCAAATGACAGTGGATGCCGAAGATGGATTTTCCTAGGTTTGATGGCACAGAGGTGCGCATCTGGTTGGACAAGTGCGAAGCATTTTTCAGGCTGTATCACATTCCTGACAGTTTCAAAGTCACATCGGCATCTCTGTATCTGTCAGATAACGCTGCCCGTTGGTACCAGGCGTTCAAACAGTCGGGGGAATTTCATACATGGGAGCAATTTCGTCAGGCAATTCTGCTGGAGTTTGATGTTGATGTGTACAGGCAGAAGATGAAGGAACTGATGTTGCTGAAACAGGTGGATACTGTTGAAGAGTATAAGCAACAGTTTCTGCAATTGGTATACACAGTGAAGCTGTATGAACCCACCGTCAGTGATACGTTTCTGGTCACGAGATTTGTGTTGGGTCTCAAGGAGGAGCTTTGATCTGTTGTGGAGTTTCAGATACCAGGCACTGTACAATTGGCAGCTCTCTATGCATCAGTTCAAGAAGGATTGCTTCTTCAGCAGAAAACCCACAAACCCAGTGCTCCAAAAACTTTATACACCAAGTCTGACAGTCGTTCTGTTCTAGCAGCTGGAGAATTGTGGAAGGCAAAGCAACTGAAGGAATATCGCAGAGCAAATGGACTATGCTACAAGTGTGGAGAGAAATTTGTGCCAGGGCATGTGTGTAACCAGAATGCAGCAGGGGGTGCTCAGTTGAAAGCAGCTGAAGTCCTAACTACACAAGAAATTATTTCAGATACAGTGTTGGATGCATTAGTAGCAGGAGCACAAGCAGAATGTGCCACTATTTCAGTCAATGCTCTGTCTGGGCACAAAATCCTAAAACCATCCAATTGAGAGCTCTAGTGCAGAACAAGGTGGTGTTGATATTAGTGGACTCTGGTAGCACACATACTTTTGTGGACAAGGCTTTTCTGGAAAAAATCTCAGTTACTGCTGAACCTCTGTTGACTCCTTTACAAGTGAAAGTGGCAAATGGCAGTGTGATCTCTTGCACTGAGAAAGTATCTCAACTGACCTGGTGGATGCAAGGGCACAGTTTCAGTAATTCTATGCAGGTTCTTCCCCTGGGAGGCCATGACATTATTTTGGGAATGGATTGGCTGGAGCAATGGGGTGTAATGCAGTGTCACTGGGCTGACAAATGGATACAATTTCAGTATCAGGGCAAGGAAGTCAGATTACAAGGTGTGCTGCCTGTTAAACAAGAAAATATTAAAGAGATATCTGCTGATCAGTTACTGAAGTGGGAGAAAGGGAATGAAGTGTGGGCTACTGATCTGTTAAATCGCATAGTAATGGCTCCTGTTATAGAAATTCCTCAAGAAGTGAAACAAGTATTGGACAGAAACAAGCAGGTGTTTCAGGAACCTACAACCCTTCCCCCACATAGGGCTTTTGATCATAAAATAAATCTAGTACCAGATGCTGCTCCTATAAACTGTAGACCATACCGATACTCTCCTTTACAAAAAGATGAGATTGAGAAACAGGTAAGGAGATGTTGGGTACTGGTGTGATTACACCCAGCATCAGTCCTTTTGCTGCACCAGTGTTGTTGGTCAAAAAGAAAGATGGGACATGGAGGTTCTTTGTGGATTACAGAAAACTGAATGCAATTACTGTGAAAAACAAGTTTCCAATGCCAGTAATAGATGAGATTTTGGATGAGTTAGGAGGAGCAAAGTGGTTCTCTAAATTGGATCTCAGAGCTGGATATCACCAGATAAGGATGAAAGAAGAAGATGAGTATAAAACAGCATTCAAAACTCATCATGGGCAGTTCCAATTCAGAGTTATGCCAGTTGGATTAGCCACTGCTCCAGGAACTTTTCAGTGTGTTATGAACTTTGCTTTTGCAGGGGCCAACAGAAAAAATGTACTGGTCTTTATGGATGACATACTGGTGTTCAGTGGAACTTTGGAGGAGCACATTGAACATCTGCAGTCGGTATTTGATATACTGAAGGAAAATCAGCTGTTTGTGAAGGAGAGTAAATGTGCTTTTGCTCAACAGTTCCTGGAATATTTGGGACAGATCATTTCTGACAAAGGTGTGTCTACTAATCCTGCTAAGACTGAAGCCATGCTACAGTGGCCAGTACCAACATTTGTCACTGAATTGAGGGGTTTCCTAGGCCTTACTGAATATTACAGAAAATTTGTGAGGAACTATGGCTTGCTGGCAAAACCGTTGACTGCCCTCCTAAAGAAGCAAGCATTTGTGTGGTCTGAGGCAGCATAGCAAGCTTTTGAATTGCTAAAGCAGGCCATGGTCAGTACACCTGTGTTAGCTTTGCCAAATTTTGACAAGACTTTCACTGTGGAAACTGATGCATGTAACACTGGGGTGGGAGCTGTACTGTCTCAAGAAGGGCACCCTATGGCATACTATAGCAAGGCACTAGGCATACAAAATCAGAAGAAATCAATATATGAGAAGGAGTTTCTGGCAATGATGTTGGCCATTGATAGATGGAGATCTTACTTAAGCAGAGCACCATTTGTGATCAAAACAGACCATCAAAGTCTATGTCACTTGGGAGATCAAAACCTCACATCTGATTTGCAAAGAACGGCAATGACAAAAATTGTAGGACTGCAATTCTCCATACAGTACAAAAAGGGGGTGGAAAACACTGCTGCAGATGCTTTGTCCAGAGTAGCTCATTTGTTTGTTGTGCAAAGTGTGTCCACCAGCAAACCTGTGTGGGTACAGGAAGTTCTCAACTCATATTCTGTGGACCCAGAGGCCCTTGCAATGTTACAAAAGTTACCTGTAGATTCTACAACCTGTCCTGGTTTTCAACTACAGGAAGAACTTCTGAAACAGGATAGCAAGATTTGGATTGGAGCAAATGAGGGACTAAAAACAAAACTGATTCAGGCATTTCACTCCACTCCAGTGGGAGGCCACTCAGGCATTCTACCAACATATCACAGAGTTAAACAGCTGTTTAGTTGGAGAGGGATGAGAACAGATGTGGAAAATTTCGTCAATCAATGTGGTGTATGTCAGCAAGCAAAACATGAGTTGTGCAAATCACCAGGACTGTTACAACCACTACCCATTCCTGACAGTCCTTGGCAAGCCATCAGTATGGATTTCATCGAGGGATTGCCCAAGTCAGAGGGATATTCAGCAATTCTGGTAGTAGTGGATCGTTTCACAAAGGTCAGCCACTTCCTACCATTGAAACATCCTTTCACAGCAGCCTCTGTTGCAAAGATATTTCTCAAAAACATTGTGAAACTGCATGGACTACCCCTGGCAATTGTTTCAGACAGAGATAAGATTTTCACTAGCTCCTTTTGGAAAGAATTGTTCAGGATATGGGGCACTGAATTGCAAATGAGCACACCTTACCATCCCCAGACTGATGGGCAAACAGAACGGGTCAATCAGTGTTTGGAAATGTACCTGAGGTGTGCTGTACACGAATTTCCAACCAAATGGGTATCCTGGCTGCCCCAAGCTGAATTTTGGTATAACTCCACCTATCATTCATCACTGGGATGTACTCCATACAAAGCTCTTTATGGTTATACACCCAATATGGGCCAGCTTCTGGGACACACACCTTCGAGTCACCCTGATGTCAGTGAATGGTTGTCCACACACAATCAACATACAGCAGCTCTGAAAGATCACTTAGCACGGGCCCAGTGCAAGTATAAACACTTTGCTGACAGAAAACGATCTGACAGAGTGTTTACACAAGGAGAAATGGTGTATTTGAGACTACAACCTTATGCTCAGTCCACAGTGGTAAATCGTCCTTGCAGGAAATTAGCTCTGAAGTATTTTGGACCTTACAAGATATTAGACAAGGTGGGCAATGCTGCATACAGGCTGGAGCTGCCCAGAGGAAGCCAGGTACATCCGGTTTTCCATGTATCTCAGCTCAAGAGTCATGTGCCAGACCACACTCCGGTGTTCACCACTCTGCCAGTTCCGATCGATCTATCTGTCCCTGGGGTTTTACCTGAAGAAATCCTGGATCGGTGTCTGGTCAAGAAAGGGAACGCATCCCACCTTCAAATCTTGGTCAAGTGGTCGAAAATGCCCGCGGCCTCAGCTACTTGGGAAGATTACGAGGTAATCAAAGAGCGTTTTCCGGTAGCACCAGCGTGGGGACACGCTAGATCTTCAGGGGCGGAAACTGTAAGTGCAGAGGAGACCACCACACACGCGATCACGGCGACCAAGGAGCGAGGAAGGCACGAGAAGTTTGAATAGGTGTTGGGCTGTTGAGTAGGTGTTGGGTGTGGGCCGTTGGGCCGGAGTTGGGTTGTAACTCGCGGTATATAAGCGAGAGCGTGGAACGCTGTGAGGTATGAAATTTGAAATTGAGCTCATTCTGTCCTCTCCTTCTGGCTTATCCCCTCCACACGCTATCTCTCTTGCTCGCTCCCCTTATCTCCGATTCCCCTCCATCTCTTACCTCTGCTTCGGCTAGCCGCCGACCAACCCCTGAACCCCGTAGGGTGTGACACAGCCGTGGACCAAAGAGGCGCGGCTGTGCCTTTGACAGACGTCAAGTCTCAAAGTCAGCTTACATTGGTCCTCATAGTGGGTCCTCCTTATGTAGAGGTCTAACAGTCCAAACAAATAACCAATCGAAGGTCACAGCTCTACCTGGCTACATGGCCAAGATGAACGACATCTTCATAATTTTCTGAGATAAACGACCTAGTTGTTCGTACATGGCAAAAACATACTGACAAACTAGTACTAACATGTATGGTCACTTATGTCTTCACCTTCTTGCAACAGGCAACATATATGTTTTTCGATATAAACTAGGTGATTTCCCACTTGCTGCTATGGAACTCAAAAATAAATCTAATCATGCAAGTGGCTCATCAGTGTCAGTCTCTGCAAATCCATGGCCAGAGGAGTTGACTTTTGGAGTTAGCAAAACCAGATAACTTAGTAACATCAAAACTGCGATGAACTCATATATTACATATTTGGCAAACCCTAAAACAAGATGCGGAAATGGTGAATTTATGACCCCCCCAGGTCATGAAGGTACTTTTGGTGGAGGGTAGGTTTCTTGGAGGACGAATGATGATAGATCATCACCATCTACTCCAATATTTTCTAGGATTACAGATTGAAACTACAATATCATACCATGACCCCTTGGCTGCCAATGTACATTGTACCTATTTTGCTGAGTAGTTCCTTATGTTGCACATGCACACTTAAAACTTTATCAAGCATTTTTAACTTGTGTTTCATGCTAGTCAAACGTATCATTAATCGTCTCGAAGATACATTCAACGAGGATATCTTGCATAAACCATTCAAAGTTGTCGCTTCACAAATGAAGCGAAGTGATGGCTCTCTTTTGAAGAAAACTGCTGTCGAACTTGCTTCAGAATCAAGCAAAAGTCTTGCTTCAGAAATGAATAAGAGTGTTGTCTCACTTGCTTCATTCAATGGCGACGACTCTGTTATAAATTTCTTACTTTTTCATGTTTTAGTTGATCAATGATTGATAACTGAAATGACTATCTCTGTAGGATTTGCAAAAAAGTTTGCTTGCATAGGTGTATTTATAAAGTGCAATGATTGCTCTACAACAATTCTGACTTTAGCAAGTTTGGTTAGAGTTCCGGGTGATGCACACAGGATTGATGAGACCTTGAGGGTTGTTACTGCTAATTGTTATTATTATTATTATTTCCTTCTCATTTTGGATACTAGTTAACATAACCTTTTCATTGCAGATTGAAGTTTGCCTTCCAAATAAATTTCGAGTTGTAGGGATATTGAGCTATTATAATTTACATCACAACATTGCTCTTATTGACATCATCGGATACTGGGATCCTCATGCAATACAAATCAGTGAGCATCCAGTTACCTCATCTATGGATGTGATAGCTGTGGGTTGTCTTTTTGCGTATCGCAAACTAATGGCTGTTGAGGGGAAGGTGTTAATTGGCAAACAAAGCAAACTCGACTGTACAGAACTTTGCGTCTCCACCTGTAAAATCACCAAGGTATTTCTTGTGGAGTTCCCCAGTACCTTGAACATGCCAAAATTATTAGCATTGCAATAGTAAGGCTATCACTACATCTATTAAACGACATCTGTGTGTAAACCTTGTATGATGTTACTTTTGTTTTGCTAAGCTGGGATTGGGGGCCCTCTTATACACTACAAGAAATATGTCAACTAGTGACCTTCTGTCAGTGACCCTGGAAGAATTGGTCATAGATCTATGACCATTTGAGACCAATTGGTCAAAAGCTGTTCGGGGGGCTCCAAACCCTAAACCATTGCGACCATTTTGGCCAGAAAGGTCGTAATTTCCTTACACGAAATGGTCATAAAGCAAACAACGCTAGTCCGCTGCCTTATTTCTAGTTGTTAACGACCAATATAGATGGTCATAGCCTTGTAAATTGTGGTGGGTTGCGATGACTAGGCGCCATCTCATCAGTTTTGCCTATGTGTCATGTCCATGTGTCAATTTTTGCCCTAAGTTCTGAAGCAACCTATATTTCTGTTATTCCAAAAATTTCCAAAAAATTCTCATAAATTGTTTGGATCATATATTCATCAAATATGTCAAAAACCTTCCTTGCCTAGTTCAAAAATAATTCAACAATATTCATTTTCCTATTCTGTTCAGAGCAACACTTTGTGAAGGAGGTACCACTTTGGCATGTCCAAATAGTATCCATTTTCTACAGTGCTTTCCTATGCCCAAATAACCATCCTCCACCAAATGCCAGCTCAATCCATTCATTATTTTGAGCCCAGCTTCAACATTCGTATTTATGTCCAGTGTGGTACTTTGCAAAGCAAGTACCACCTAGGCTCCTCCTTTTGAGCTGAAAATTTGTGAAGACGGTCTTCTTAGTAACTGATCATCCTCAGCCAAAACTCACGCCCATTAGCCATGTACATTTCCCGTACCGCTAATCAAACACTTGGCTGCTAATTCATGTTTGAGCATCGATCGGTCTTCTCGTGAGAATCTTATGTTGTAATTTTCTTCCTAGCAACTATCTGGGGAGTGCCCAACCCACTAGACATGCCTAGGCCGCCCAGAACACATGGCAACGCAACGGTCACGCGGTGACCACGCCGGGCATGCGAGTTTACGCGCTCTAGAGTTGGGGCCCTCGGCCACCGCCCAAACCTCGACGTATCACCACCAAACCATGTATTTATGATTAAATAGGTAATTATGTAACTAGAAATGATTTTTGGAAAAAAATAGCAAACTATGAGGCAGCTGCAGTTCAAATTTGACCCGCTTCCAACTGAATTGGCGGAAATTTGTCTTTTTCACGAGAGGTGGATCAAAACTTTTTACACCCAACCATTTTGTCAATTGTGCATTAAATCTGTCCTAGTATTTTAGAAAATTGATTTGGTCCAATTTTGCAACAATTATTTGGGAGGTCCTTCACAAAAAAACCTACTTTTGGGCACTCGAAAAATGGAAAATAGTTTTTTCGTCCAAAGAAAATGAAAACTTCCTTAGGCAACATCGTTTGCCATTCCAATATGCACCCTTGTGCACAATATGAGATCATTTGAACAAACTATGCCATGAATGTGGCCATAAGATTGATCATTTGGCTTGAAAGCCATTGATCTCCACACGTGATAGCTCGTTTCTAAAAACACTTTTTTAAAATAATTGTCGTATTACAAGTTTGTTATTTTTCCTGGGAACTTGGCCACATATAATGACACAATGCTAAAGTTTCCCAATTTTTTTGATTTTTTTGATTTTTTTATGCCCGTTTCAAAATGCGGTCAAAACGGCGGCAATGACCGTTCCTAGCTAGTGGTTGAATCTTGGAATTTTTTTGGTGTTTCTCTGATTAAATATATACTTATGTACCTAGAAATTATTTTTGGAAAAAATAAATAGCAAACTATGAGGCAGCTGTAGTTCAAATTTGACCCGCTTCCAGCTGAATCGGCGGAAATTTGTCTTTTTCATGAGAGGTGGATCAAAACTTTTTACACCCAACCATTTTGTCAATTATGCATTAAATATGTCCTAGTATTTTAGAAAATTGATTTGGTCCAATTTTGCATCAATTATTTAGGAGGTCCTTCACAAAAAAACCTCCTTTTGGGCACTCGAAAAATGGAAAATGGTTTTTTCGTCCAAAGAAAATGAAAACTTCCTTAGGCAACATTGTTTGCCATTCCAATATGCACCCTTGTGCACAATGTGAGATCATTTTAACAAACTATGCCGTGAATGTGGCCATAAGATTGATCATTTGGCTTGAAAGCCATTGATCTCCACACGTGATAGTTCGTTTCTGAGAACACTTTTTTTAAAATAATTGTCGTATTACAAGTTTGTTATTTTTCCTGGGAACTTGGCCACATATAATGATGGGAATTTTGCTGGAATGAATTTCTATGATGAGGAACAACCTCCATTCCTGCCGAGGGATGTTATTCACCGCCTCTTGTTGAAGTTAAATAAAGAACGGTATGTCTTCTTTTTTAAATAAAGGAGTTTCTAGGTTTTAGGGAAGTTATCCTGTCAGTTAGGATCTCTGTGAACATTCATCTCTAGTTTTCACATAGTTCAGTTATTTTCACTTAAACATTCACTAGTAGAAAAAGGGTCAAATGTCAAGCACATTAGTGCCGGTTTGCTTTTGAGCCGGCACTAATGTGTGCATTAGTGCCGATTCCAACGGCTAGCCAGCCGCTTTAATTAGTACCGGTTCGTGGCCGACCTTTAGCACCGGTTCGTGCCACGGACCGGTACTAAAGTGAGTGGTGGAAGGATGTTGTCAGTCCGGGGCCCCTCCAGCACCTTTAGTACCGGTTCATGGCACGAACCGGTGCTAAAGGTCGTCCTACATAAACCCTTCGTCCACCCGCGCTCGCTCTGTTCTTCCCCTTTCCCCTCTCCTCTCTGTTCTTCCCCTCTTCCTCTCGAGCTCATCACACATTTTGCCCAAAATTTGTCAAGATTTGAAGGCCCCCATCCATTCAAATGATTACAAAGGTTAGCAACTTTGTCCTTTCATCTCTCATTGCTAGATTAGCTCTTGCAATGCTTTGTATAGTGATTAATTTAGGAGTTTAGTAATTTGGTAGAAAATATATGTGCCAGTATTTGATTTATATGCAATTTGTGGCCAAAACTAACACTTAGTTTGCATAAGTAGGTGTGGTTTACTTAGTGCCTTCTAAATCTCCGTCGTAACCACAGTCGATCGCCCGCACCGTTCCGTCGCCGGCATCACCTTGTGGTGAGCCTCTTGTTCATGAATGTTCTACATTACCAAATTGATGTTTGTGTGATTTGGATATATAGTTACTCGTATAATTATCTTACCCGTACGTTGTTTGTTATACATAGTGCCATGGTTTTGATATCCGTCCCCGTCGGCCCTCGTCCTTGTTATGATTCGGATGTGGTATATTCTCTTTTAAAACTAGTTGTTGCATTTTGTGTTGATGACAAATTATGCCCATCAAGTTGACATAGATATTTTTGTTGGGGAACGTAGCAATAATTAAAAAATTTCTACGCATCACCAAGAACAATCTATGGAGTCTTCTAGCAACGAGAGGGAAAAGAGTGCATCTACATACCCTTGTAGATCGCGAGCGGAAGCGTTCAAGTGAACGGGGTTGATGGAGTCGTACTCGTCGTGATCCAAATCACCGATGACCGAGCGCCGAACGGACGGCACCTCCGCGTTCAACACACGTACGGTTGGGAAGACGTCTCCTCCTTCATGATCCAGCAAGGGGAGGGAGAGGTTGATGGAGATCCAGCAGCACGACGGCGTGGTGGTGGAAGTAGCGGGATCCCGGCAGGGCTTCGCCAAGCGCAAGCGGGGAGAAAGAGGTGTCACGGGAGGGAGGGAGGCGCCAGGGGCTTGGGGTGCTGCTCCCATGCGCCTCCCCACTATATATAGGGGTGGAGGGGGCTGGTTTCTTTCCCTCCAAGTCCATTGGGGCGTTGGCAAAGGTGGGGGAAGGAAATCCCATCATTTCCCTTCCCCACCGATTGTTATCCCCCTTTTTTAGGGATCTTGATCTTATCCCTTCGGGATATGATCTTATTCCTTCTAAGGTGGGATCTTGGTGCGCCTTGACCAGGGGTGTGGGGCCTTGCCCCCACTACCCACATTCATGTGGGTCCCCCATGCAGGTGGGCCCCACTTCGGAACCTTCTAGAACCTTCCCGGTATAATACCGAAAAATCCCGAACATTTTTCGGTGGCCAAAATAGGACTTCCCATATATAAATCTTTACCTCCGGACCATTCCGAAACTCCTCGTGACGTCCGGGATCTCATCCGGGACTCTGAACGACTTTCGGATTTCCGCATACTAATATCTCTACAACCCTAACGTCACCGAACCTTAAGTGTGTAGACCCTACGGGTTCGGGAGACATGCAGACATGACCGAGACGACTCTCCGGTCAATAACCAACAGCGGGATCTGGATACCCATGTTGGCTCCCACATGTTCCACGATGATCTCATCGGATGAACCACGATGTCGAGGATTCAATCAATCCCGTATACAATTCCCTTTGTCAATCAGTACGTTACTTGCCCGAGATTCGATCATCGGTATCCCAATACCTTGTTCAATCTCGTTACCGGCAAGTCACTTTACTCGTACCGTAATGCATGATCCCGTGACCAAACACTTGGTCACATTGAGCTCATTATGATGATGCATTACCGAGTGGGCCCAGAGATACCCACTACTAGGAAAAGGGCTATAGATAGAATGGCCACTAATGGCGCACCAGACATGTGGTGCGCCATTGCTATATAGCAATGGCGCACCATGTGCTGGTGCGCCATTAGTGTGAAAGACACTAATGGCGCACCAGACAAACGGTGCGCCATTAGTAACAATTTTTATTTTTTTTCCAAACATACTAATGGCGCACCAGGACACAGTGCGCCATTACTAGTTCTAACTAGTAATGGCGCACTAGTGACATAGTGCGCCACTACTATATTTTTTTATTTTTTATTTTTTTGCAAAACTACTAATGGCACACCAGGGAACAGTGCACCATTACTAGCGATCCCCCTCCATCTCGATCGCTATCCCACCTCGCCAGATCCGGCCCCCCTCGCCGCCGAGCACCCCCCGCACCCTCTACCCCGCTCCACCGGGCGCCGCCGCCGACCCCCCGCACCCTCCCCCGCTCCACCGCCGCCGACGACCCACCGCACCCTTCCCTGCTCCACCGCCACCGACGACCCACCGCACCCTCCCCCGCTCCACCGCCGCTGACGACCCACCGCACCCTTCCCTGCTCCACCGCCACCGACGACCCACCGCACCCTTCCCCGCTCCACCGCCGCCGACGACCCACCGCACCCTAGCTCCCCTGCTCCACCGCCGCCGATGACCCACCGCATGCACCCTCCCCGGCCCGCTCCACCGTCGCCGACGACCCCCTGCACCCTCTCCGGCCTGCTCCACCGTCACAAATGAATGCTATAGCTAATTCCTCCCTCTCCCTCGCTAGTTCCCCTTCGTCCCTCTCCCCCGCGCCAGTTCCTCTCCGTCCGCTCCCAATCCGCGCCCCCGCCGCCTCCCTCTCCCCATCCTCCCCTCCGACCCCACCCCATTCTCGCCGGAGCAGCGCCGCAGGGCCGACACCAACCTCGCCCTCGCCCGCGCGCGCCGCAACCTCCGCCTCGCATTCAACAGCTACACATTCTACACCGAGTACAAGGACATGAAGAGCGATGGTTATCAGAACTCCGGGGTAACGATGGAATCCTACACCGGTAACGACAAGGACAGAGCACCCCCCGCAACCCCCGACGACCCACCGCACCCTCCCCCGCTCCACCGCCGCCGAGCACCCCCCGCACCCTCTCCCCCGCACCCTGTTTTTATAAAAATTATTACTGTTTTTATAAAAAAATATTACTGTTATGATTTAAACAAGTTTCAACATATTTAAACACAAATAAATATCAAACAGCATTTTAAATGCATTTTTTTTATAAAAATTATTACTGTTTTTATAAAAAATATTACTGTTATGATTTAAACAAGTTTGAACATATTTAAACACAAATAAATATCAAACAGCATTTTAAATGCATAAAAACAAAAATTTGGGGGCCTGGGAATTGAACCCAGGACCTCCTAGTGTGTGTGCTGCATGCTGACCAGTCGGGCTAGTGGGCATGTTCTGATGGAGATAGGGTTAGGTGGAAATATAACCTGAGCAGTCGGGCTAGTAATTAAAACAAAATTCTAATGGCGCACCAGGGGGCGGTGCGCCATTAGAATCGACGTACTTATGGCGCACTAGGGGGAGGTGCGCCATTGCTAACCCACTCCACTTGTTCCCCTCGCACTGTGCGTGGCCTCTCCCTCCCTCCCTCGCCAGATCCCCCACTCGACCCCAACCGTACGCCGCCGCCCCCTTGCTCCGCCCCCTCCGTCCGCCGCGCCTGCACGCCGCCGCCGCCGCCCCCTTGCTCCGCCCCCTCCGTCCGCCCCGACGCGCCCATCCCGCCTGCCCCTGCCATCCTCCGCCACCGGCCCCTGCTCTCCTTCGACCGCGGCGAGCGAGGACCCGGAAGAGCTCGGATCCCGACCGCGACCCCTTCGCCGACCCCGACCCCGACCCCTCCGGCGAGCAGGTACCTCTCCTCCTTCCTCCTTCCTCCCTCTCTCCACCATTCCCCATTCCCTCCCACCTGTCCAGCGCTGACTCCATCACCATCGACTGACTCCCTCGCAGTCGAGATCCGCCCCGTCGACGTCTAGCAGCCCAGCTCGACCTCCAGCCACTCCAGCTCCCTGGTGCGCCAAAAAGGTGGCAGCTCGTAGCAGATAGTTCACTAGTATAACAACAATGGTAATTGTTTAGTATTTGGCACTTCTGTTTAGGTTAAAACAATGTTATTTTTTGTTCTTTTGCAAAGATTAGAGTGCAGCAGCCCTGTAGATTGTGATTAATTACTATATGATTCAGTTCTAAATATTTTGTTTTATGATCCCAGCGCAAAGGAATTCATATTTTAGTTTACATCTGTCTATGTAGTGTGTTGTGAAGGCCAAGTTTGAGAAGTGGTGGTGTCGCAGAGCAATCCTCTCCCTTGACAGGTACAATGTCCACTCTTCCACATGTCTTAGTTTTTTTAATGCAATTGCTTCATTGCCATATTACATCATTAACTGTTATATATTCCAAATCGTGCAAAACTTCAATAGGGCAAACCTTATGTGATGATACAGGTTGTTAGTTGCTACTAGAAAGTGTTGAGAGATATTAAAGCGGTGTAACAATTGCTGTCGGGTTTAGCAACTGATATCTTCTTCATCTCCTTTTGCACTGCTTACATGTAAGGTATTGTAGTTTAGGTGCTTCTTTCACCAGCTGCAAAACAATGCAGCTGGTGCTTGATGCATGTGTTAATGCATGTGTTAATGCTAGTAAGCTCCTGTTATGGGTCTCAAGCATGAATGTACCCCAAGATTTCTATTGGAACTGGACATGTGTTAATGCAATTAGGTGCTTCTTTCACCAGCTGCAAAACAATGCAATTTCATACGTTTTCACTAGCTGCAAAACATCATAAAAATACCATTAGGTACTTCCCTAAACACAAAAATAGAAACAATGCAAGACATGGCTTGTCTCTGATCCTCTGTTTTCTTTTTTCATTGGTTGCATTTTGATCCTAAATGTCAATCAATAAGTCTATTATTAGGAATCAGCAAAGTTGATTATCTATTCTACATAATTTCTAATCTGATGTTTGCATTTCCTAACTGTAGCATTTTTTTCTCAGACCAAGGCAAATGAAATCGACTAAAGAAAGAAATAGCATTTACCAATTACCACTAACCATGGCACTAATGTTTCACCTTAGATCATATGTTTGTTCTCTGATACACATGTGGGAAACCTTCTAAACAACAACCTATTAATGGTAGTTGTTCTTTGTATTGTGGAATACATCGCATGTTTTATAAATTGGGTCAGATGTATAATTAGTCGATGTATAATCCTGGTACTAATTGGTCTCTTCTGCTGCTTATCAGAGATGGGGGGAAGCAGCCACCGCCGCTCTGCCTCACCGGAGTACGAGTTGGATGCTTTCGAGTTCTTCAGTATCATACTTGGGACTTCAGTATCAGCCACGAGGCAGGTATATAAAACGAGAGATCTCCCCTTCACCCATCTCATTATGATAACTCTGTTGTTTGCTACATCACTCCTTGTCCCAAATTGTAGAGGCTGCCTGACACTTTTATGAACATGCTGGGTGAAGATCCGCCACATAATGTGAAGCTCCGACAGGCCGGCGGCGGGGTTCGCAGGCTGTGGGACGTGGAGTTGGTGATCGAGGAGGGCCACATGTACCTGTGTCGTGGCTGGGAGAAGTTCTACAGTGCCTACGACCTACGGACCAGGTACTTTCTTCTCTTCAGGTACGACGATGACGCCACAATGCTCATCGTGAAGGTTTTCAACACGACTATGTGTCGCATGCGCTACACTGACGACGAAGATGCCAGTGCGTTCTGCCTCTTCTTATTCCTCTACATTTGGCTTTGTCTCACATCGATTGTTAACGGCCATTGTTGCATTTGGACAGGCAATGGGAGCAGCAGCAGCGACACTGCCTATAGCCAAAGCAGCAGCGATTATGGTTGTAGCAAAAGCAACAGCGATTCTGGCTTTAGCGAAAGCAGCAGCGATTCTGGCAGCAGCAAAGACAGCAAGAAGGATGATCCGGACTGGAGTGGGGGAGAAGAGGAGCAGAGTGGGCCACTGCAGGATGACGATGGGCATCAGGCTGAGGATGACCTAGCGCTGGTGGTGGCTGACCAAGGGCAAGAGATGGTGGTGGCTGACCATGGGCAAGAGATGGTGGTGGCTGACCATGTGCAAGAGATGGTGGTGGCTGAGGATGACCTAGTGATGGTCGTGCCCGTCCTGCCTGAAGGTGGCCTCGCGATGGTGGTGGTGCCTGACAATGACCACGCACCGGTGGTGGCGCCGGCGATCCCACAGCTGGGCGACATGACCACGCCAATTGTGGTAGAAGACTACATCCCACAGCTGCCTCCACCGCCTCGCCGCTCTTGGCGCATCAGGCTGAGGAAGGAGAAGGAGAAGAACAATGAGAACTGAACTATGTGAAACTTTTGTAATATGGTGTTGGATGGATAACGATGTTGGATGAACAATGTGAAACTTTTGTAATATGTAACGATGGAACTATGTGTTGGCTATGTATGTATATATGATGAAACTTGTGTGTTGGATATGATTGTTATATGGATGCTTGTTGTATATATATGTGTTGGATATCTCATATGTGAAATAGTGACCTGAGATTAAGAAAAAAACGATTTTTTTTTAAAATGCTACTAATGGCGCACTTCCATCTGGTGCGCCATTAGTATACCAGTTACTAATGGCGCACCTGTGGGATACTAATGGCGCACCCGTGGTGCGCCATTAGTATACCAGATACTAATGGCGCACCTGTGGTGCGCCATTACTAAAATATTCTAGTGGCGTGGTGCTAGTGGCGCACCAGTAGTGCGCCATTAGTAGGCAAAACTGGTGCGCCACTAGTAAGCCTTTTTCTAGTAGTGACCTCTCCGTCATACGGAGTGACAAATCCCAGTCTCGATTCGTGCCAACCCAACAGACACTTTCGGAGATACCTGTAGTGCACCTTTATAGCCACCCAGTTACGTTGTGACATTTGGTACACCCAAAGCATTCCTACGGTATCCGGGAGTTGCACAATCTCATGGTCTAAGGAAATGATACTTGACATTAGAAAAGCTCTAGCAAACGAACTGCACGATCTTGTGCTATGCTTAGGATTGGGTCTTGTCCATCACATCATTCTCCTAATGATGTGATCCCGTTATCAATGACATCCAATGTGCATGGTCAGGAAACCAGAACCATCTACTGATCAACGAGCTAGTCAACTAGAGGCTTACTAGGGATGTTGTGGTCTATGTATTCACACATGTATTACGGTTTCCAGTTAATACAATTATAGCATGAACAACAGACAATTATCATGAACAAGGAAATACAATAATAACCATTTTATTATTGCCTCTAGGGCATATTTCCAACAGTCTCCCACTTGCACTAGAGTCAATAATCTAGTTCACATCACCATGTGATTAACACTCAAAGTTCACTAGAGTCAATAATCTAGTCCACATCACCATGTGATTAACACTCAATGAGTTCTAGGGTTTGATCATGTTATGCTTACGAGAGAGGTTTTAGTCAACGGGTCTGCAACATTCAGATCCGTGTGTGCTTTACAAATCTCTATGTCATCTTGTAGATGTAGCTACCACGCGCTACTTGGAGCTATTCCAAATAACTGCTCTACTATACGAATCCGGTTTACTACTCAGAGTCATCCGGATTAGTGTCAAAGTTTGCGTCGACGTAACCCTTTACGACGAACTGTTTTACCACCTCCATAATCGAGAAAATTCCTTAGTCCACTAGATACTAAGGATAAGTTCGACCGCTGTCATGTGATCCATTCCCGGATCACTATTGTACCCCTTGACTAACTCATGGCAAGGCACACTTCAGGTGCGGTACACAGCATAGCATACTATAGAGCCTACGTCTAAAGCATAGGGGACGACCTTCGTCCTTTCTCTCTCTTCTGCCGTGGTCAGGTCTTGAGTCTTACTCAATACTCACACCTTGTAACACAACCAAGAAATCCTTCTTTGCTGATCTATTTTGAACTCCTTCAAAATCTTGTCACGGTATGTATTCATTTGAAAGTACTATTAAGCGTTTTTGATCTATCCTTATAGATCTTGATGCTCAATGTTCAAGTAGCTTAATCCAGGTTTTCCATTAAAAAACACTTTTCAAATAACCCTGGATGCTTTCCAGAAATTCTACATCATTTCTGATCAACAATATGTTAACAACATATACTCATCAAAAATTCTATAGTGCTCCCACTCACTTCTTTGGAAATACAAGTTTCTCATGAACCTTGTATAAACCCAAAATCTTTGATCATCTCATCAAAGCGTTCATTCCAACTCCGAGATGCTTACTCCAATCCTTAGAAGGATTGCTGGAGCTTTGCATACTTGTTAGCATCTTTCAGGATTGACAAAACCTTCTGGTTGTATCACATACAACCTTTCCTGAAGAAAATCGTCGAGGAAACAATGTTTTGACATCCTATCTGCAAGATTTCATAAATAATGCAGTAACTGCTAATATAATTCTAACAGACTCTTAGCATCGCTACGAGTGAGAAAGTCTCATCGCAGTCAACTCCTTGAACTTGCCGGAAAACATCTTAACGACAAGTCGAGCTTTCTTAACGGTGACACTTACCATCATTGTCTGTCTTCCCTTTAAAATCCATCTGTACCCAACAGCCTTATGACCATCAAGTAGTTCTTTCAAAGTCTATACTTTGTTTTCATACATGGATCCTCTCAGATTTTATGGCCTCGAGCCATTCGTCGGAATCCGGGCCCACCATCGCTTCTCCATAGCTCGTAGGTTCATTATTTTCTTGCAACATGACTTCCAAGACAGGATTATGTACCACTCTGAAGTAGTACGCATCCTAGTCGTCCTATGAGGTTTGGTAGTGACTTGATCTGAAGTTTCATGATCACTATCATAAGCTTCCACTTCAATTGGTGTAGGTGCCACAGGAACAACTTCCTGTGCCCTGCTACACATTAGTTGAAGTGACGGTTCAATGACCTCATCAAGTCTCCACCATCCTCCACTCAATTCTTTCGAGAGAAACTTTTCCTCGAGAAAGGACCCGTTTCTAGAAACAATCACTTTTGCTTCCAGATCTGAAATAGGAGGTATACCCAACTGTTTTGGGTATTATATGAAGATGCATTTATCCGCTTTGGGTTCGAGCTTATCAGCCTGAAACTTTTTCACATAAGCGTCACAGCCCCAAACTTTCAAGAGACGACAGCTTAGGTTTCTCTAAACCATAGTTCATACGGTGTCGTCTCAACGGAATTGCGTGGTGCCCTATTTAAAGTGAATGCGGTTGTCTCTAATGCCTAACCCATAAACGATAGTTGTAATTCGATAAGAGACATCATGGTATGCACCATATCCAATAGGGTGCAGTTATGATGTTCGGACACACCATCACAATATGGTGTTCCAGGCGGTATTAGTCGTGAAACAATTTCCACAATTTCTTAATTGTGTGCCAAACTTGTAACTCAGATATTCATCTCTATGATCATATCACAGACATTTTATCCTCTTGTCACGACGATCTTCAACTTCACTCTGAAATTACTTGAACCTTTCAATAATTCAGACTTGTGTTTCATCAAGTAAATATTCTCAGCATCTACTCAAATCATCTGTGAAGTAAGAACATAACGATATCCACTGCGTGCCTCAGCACTCATTGGACTGCACACATCAAATGTATTACTTCCAACAAGTTGCTCTCTTGTTCCATCTTACTGAAAACGAGGCCTTTCAGTCATCTTGCCCATGTGGTATGATTTGCATGTCTCAAGTGATTCAAAATCAAGTGAGTCCAAATGATCCATCTGTATGGACTTTCTTCACGCATATATACTAATAGACATGGTTCGCATGTCTCAATCTTTTCAAAAACGAGTGAGTCCAAAGATCCATCAACATGGAGCTTCTTCATGCGTTTTATACCAATATGACTCAAGTGGCAGTGCCACAAGTATGTGGTACTATCATTACTATCTTATATCTTTTGGCATGAACATGTGTATCACTACGATCGAGATTCAATAAACCATTCATTTTAGGTGCAAGACCATTGAAGGTATTATTCAAATAGAAAGAGTAACCATTATTCTCCTTTAATGAATAATCGTATTGCGATAAACATAATCCAATCATGTCTATGCTTAACGCAAACACCAAATCACAATTATTCAGGTTAACCCCAATCTCGATGGTAGAGGGAGCATGCGATGCTTGATCACATCAACCTTGGAAACACATATCGTCATCTCACCTTTAGCTAGTCTCCGTTTATTCCGCAGCTTTTATTTCGAGTTACTAACACTTAGCAACCGAACCGGTATCTAATACCTTGGTGCTACTAGGAGTACTAGTAAAGTACACATTAATATAATGTATATCCAATATACTTCTGTCGACCTTGCCAGCCTTCTCATCTACGAAGTATCTAGGGTAGTTCTGCTTCAGTGACCGTTCCCCTCATTTCAAAAGCACTTAGTCTCGGGTTTGGGTTCAACCTTGGGTTTCTTCACTAGAGCAGCAACTGATTTGCCGTTTCATGAAGTATCCCTTCTTGCCCTTGCCCTTCTAGAAACTAGTGGTTTTACTAACCATCAACAATTGATGCTCCTACTTGATTTCTACTTTCGCGGTGTCAAACATCGCGAGTTGCTCAAGGATCATCATGTCTATCCCTGATATGTTATAGTTCATCACGAAGCTCTAATAGCTTGGTGGCAGTGACTATGGAGAACCATCACTATCTCATCTGGAAGATTAACTCCCACTCGATTCAAGTGATTGTAGTACTCAGACAATCTGAGCACATGCTCAACGATTGAGCTTTTCTCCCTTAGTTTGCAGGCTTAAGAAACTTGTCAGAGGTATCATACCTCTTGACGTGGGCACTAGTCTGAAATCCCAATTTCAGTCTTTGGAACATCTCATATGTTCTGCGACGTTTCAAAACCGTCTTTGGTGCCATAATTTTAAACCGTTAGCATCACACACGGAACTATCACGTAGTCATCAAAACATGTATCTCAGATGTTTCGCAACATCTACAGATGACGCTCGAGGTTCAGCACACCGAGCGGTGCATTAAGGACATAAGCCTTCTGTGCAGCAATGAGGACAATCCTCATTTACGGACCCAGTCCGCATAATTGCTACTATCAACTTTCAACTAAATTTTCTCTAGGAACATATCTTAGTAGAACTAAAGCGTAAGCTACGACATTATTTGCAAAGACCTTTTGACTATGTTCATGATAATTAAGTTCATCTGATTATTTAATGAACTCCCATTTAGATAGACATCCCTCTAGTCATCTAAGTGATACATGATCCGAATCGACTAGGCCGTGTCCGATCATCACGTGAGACGGACTAGTCATCATCGGTGAACATCTCCATGTTGATCGTATCTACTATACGACTCATGTTCGACCTTTCGGTCTCTTGTGTTCCGAGGCCATGTCTGTACATGCTAGGCTCGTCAAGTCAACCTAAGTGTTTTGCTTGTGTTCCGAGGCCATGTCTGTACATGCTAGGCTCGTCAAGTCAACCTAAGTGTTTTGCTTGTGTTCCGAGGCCATGTCTGTACATGCTAGGCTCGTCAACACCCGTTGTATGCGAACGTTAGAATCTATCACACCCGATCATCACGTGGTGCTTCGAAACAACGAACCTTCGCAACGGTGCACAGTTAGGGGGAACACATCTCTTGAAATTTTAGTGAGGGATCATCTTATTTATGCTACCGTCGTTCTAAGCAAATAAGATGTAAACATGACAAACATCACATGCAAATCATAAAGTGACATGATATGGCCAATATCATCTTGCGCCTTTGATCTCCATCTTCGAGGCGTGGCATGATCACCTTCATCACCGGCATGACACCATGATCTCCATCATCATGATCTCCATCATCGTGTCTTCATGAAGTTGTCTCGCCAACTATTACTTCTACTACTATGGCTAACGGTTAGCAATAAATTAAAGTAATTACATGGCGTTTTCATTGACACGCAGGTCATACAATAAATTAAGACAACTCCTATGGCTCCTGCCGGTTGTCATACTCATCGACATGCAAGTCGTGATTCCTATTACAAGACCATGTCAATCTCATACATCACATATATAATTCATCACATCCTTTTGGCCATATCACATCACATAGCATACCCTGCAAAAACAAGTTAGACGTCTTCTAATTGTTGTTGCATGTTTTACGTGGCTGCTATGGGTTTCTAGCAAGAACGTTTCTTACCTACGCAAAAGCCACAACGGTGATATGCCAATTGCTATTTACCCTTCATAAGGACCCTTTTCATCGAATCTGATCCAACCAAAGTGGGAGAGACGGACACCCGCTAGCCACCTTATGCATCAAGTGCATGTCAGTCGGTGGAACCTGTCTCATGTAAGAGTACGTGTAAGGTCGGTCCGGGCCGCTTCATCCCACAATGCCGCCGAATCAAGATAAGACTAGTAACGGTAAGCAAATTGAACAAATCATCGCCCACAACTACTTTGTGTTCTACCCGTGCATAGAATCTACGGATAGACCTGGCTCATGATGCCACTGTTGGGGAACGTAGCAATAATTAAAAAAATTCTACGCATCACCAAGAACAATCTATGGAGTCTTCTAGCAACGAGAGGGAAAAGAGTGCATCTACATACCCTTGTAGATCGCGAGCGGAAGCGTTCAAGTGAACGGGGTTGATGGAGTCGTACTCGTCGTGATCCAAATCACCGATGCCCGAGCGCCGAACGGACGGCACCTCCGCGTTCAACACACGTACGGTTGGGAAGACGTCTCCTCCTTCATGATCCAGAAAGGGGAGGGAGAGGTTGATGGAGATCCAGCAGCACGACGGCGTGGTGGTGGAAGTAGCGGGATCCCGGCAGGGCTTCGCCAAGCGCAAGCGGGGAGAAAGAGGTGTCACGGGAGGGAGGGAGGCGCCAGGGGCTTGGGGTGCTGCTCCCATGCGCCTCCCCACTATATATAGGGGTGGAGGGGGATGGTTTCTTTCCCTCCAAGTCCATTGGGGCGTTGGCAAAGGTGGGGGAAAGAAATCCCATCATTTCCCTTCCCCACCGATTGTTATCCCCCTTTTTAAGGGATCTTGATCTTATCCCTTCGGGATATGATCTTATTCCTTCTAAGGTGGGATCTTGGTGCGCCTTGACCAGGGGTGTGGGGCCTTGCCCCCACTACCCACGTTCATGTGGGTCCCCCATGCAGGTGGGCCCCACTTCGGAACCTTCTAGAACCTTCCCGGTACAATACCGAAAAATCCCGAACATTTTCCGGTGGCCAAAATAGTACTTCCCATATATAAATCTTTACCTCCGGACCATTCCGGAACTCCTCGTGACGTCCGGGATCTCATCCGGGACTCCGAACGACTTTCGGATTTCCGCATACTAATATCTCTACAACCCTAGCGTCACCGAACCTTAAGTGTGTGGACCCTACGGGTTCGGGAGACATGCAGACATGACCGAGACGACTCTCCGGTCAATAACCAACAGCGGGATCTGGATACCCATGTTGGCTCCCACATGTTCCACGATGATCTCATCGGATGAACCACGATGTCGAGGATTCAATCAATCCCGTATACAATTCCCTTTGTCAATCGGTACGTTACTTGCCCGAGATTCGATCATCGGTATCCCAATACCTTGTTCAATCTCGTTACCGGCAAGTCACTTTACTCGTACCGTAATGCATGATCCCGTGACCAAACACTTGGTCACATTGAGCTCATTATGATGATGCATTACCGAGTGGGCCCAGAGATACCTCTCCGTCATACGGAGTGACAAATCCCAGTCTCGATTCGTGCCAACCCAACAGACACTTTCGGAGATACCTGTAGTGCACCTTTATAGCCACCCAGTTACGTTGTGACGTTTGGTACACCCAAAGCATTCCTACGGTATCCGGGAGTTGCACAATCTCATGGTCTAAGGAAATGATACTTGACATTAGAAAAGCTCTAGCAAACGAACTACACGATCTTGTGCTATGCTTAGGATTGGGTCTTGTCCATCACATCATTCTCCTAATGATGTGATCCCGTTATCAATGACATCCAATGTCCATGGTCAGGAAACCAGAACCATCTACTGATCAACGAGCTAGTCAACTAGAGGCTTACTAGGGACATGTTGTGGTCTATGTATTCACACATGTATTACGGTTTCCAGTTAATACAATTATAGCATGAACAACAAACAATTATCATGAACAAGGAAATACAATAATAACCATTTTATTATTGCCTCTAGGGCATATTCCAACAATTTTTTTCTAGGAGGTTTGTGAACCGGAAATTCCGACCGACCCTATTGTCGAGAGGTTAAGTTTAGTTGAAAGAGAAAACGAGTATTTGAAAGAAAAATTGAAAAGAATTGAGGGGGAGAAGATGGAATTGGAGTTGCATGTTTCCGATGTCGTCGATGATCACAAGATCAAGATGGAGAAAATGCGCTTGAAGATTAGAAAGATTAGAAAATATGCCATTGATAGTGAGGCTTGGTATCATTATGCTGTTGGATCAATTGTTACCTTAGTTGCGATCTTGATCGCATTTGTTGTTGCATTTAAATTCTTTAGTTAGAGAGTTATTTGTTTGTTGCATTTAATTCTTGTATGAACTTTATGTATGAACTTGTATTAATTTGGTCTATTCTGTGTTGTGTAATGAAGATGAGCCGACAATGGATGTACGATGACCGATGCTCTCCCGAGTTCATTAATGGCGTGCAAACTTTCCTGCTTGCGGCTGAGGCAAACAAGCGGGCGGATGGTTTTATGCCTTGTCCATGTTTAGTCTGTAAGAATGATCACAATTACTCTACGTCAAGAACCATTCACGTCCACCTGTTTAAGTCCGGTTTCATGCCCCACTATAATGTTTGGACCAAGCACGGAGAAAGAGGGGTTATGATGGAAGACAATGAAGAAGAAGAGGACGACGACAGCTATCCTGACCATGGGTTCCCTGAATACGATGATACAACAATGGGGGAAGAAGCTGAGCTGGCAATGCGGGAAGAAGTTGAAGAAGAGGCATCAGATGAGCCCGCTGATGATCTAGGTTGGGCCATTGCCGATGCAAAGAGAAACTGCGCAAGTGATTTGAAGAAGAAGAAGTTGCAGCGCATGTTAGAGGATCACAAGAAATTGTTGTACCCGAATTGCGAAGCTGACAAGAAAAAGTTGGGCACCACATTGGAATTGCTGCAATGGAAGGCAGAGAATGGTGTATCTGACAAGGGATTTGGAAAGTTGTTGGTAATGATAAAGAATATGCTTCCAAAGGACAACGAATTGCCCGAGAGTACGTACGAAGCAAAGAAGGCTGTCTGCCCTCTAGGGTTAGAGGTGCAGAAGATACATGCATGCCCTAATGACTGCATCCTCTACCGCGGTGAGTACGAGGATTTGAACGCTTGCCCGGTATGTGGTGCATTGCGCTATAAGATCAGGCGTGATGACCCTGGTGATGTCGAGGGCGAGCGCCCCAGGAAGAAGATTCCTGCCAAGGTGATGTGGTATGCTCCTATAATACCACGGTTGAAACATTTGTTCCAAAACAAAGAGCATGACAAGGCAATGCGATGGCACAGAGAAGACCGTAAGAAAGACGGAAAGTTGAGAGTACCCGCTGACGGGTCGCAGTGGAGAAAAATTGAGAGAAATTACGGGAAGGAGTTTGCAGATGACGCAAGGAATGTATGGTTTGGTCTAAGCGCAGATGGCATTAATCCTTTTGGGGAGCAGAGCAGCAACCATAGCACCTGGCCTGTGACTCTATGTTTGTATAACCTTCCTCCTTGGTTGTGCATGAAGCGGAAGTTCATTATGATGTCAGTGCTCATCCAAGGCCCTAAGCAACCTGGCAACGACATTGATGTGTACCTAAGGCCATTAGTTGAAGAACTCTTACAGCTGTGGAATGGAACAGGTGTACGTGCGTGGGATGAGCACATGGCGGAAGAATTTGACCTAAAGGCCTTGCTGTTCGTGACCATCAATGATTGGCCTGCTCTCAGTAACCTTTCAGGTCAGACAAACAAGGGATACCGCGCATGCACGCACTGTTTGGATGATACCGACAGCATATATTTGGACAATTGTAGGAAGAATGTGTACCTGGGACATCGTCGATTTCTTCCGAGCAGGCATCCCGTAAGAAAGAAAGGCAAGCATTTCAAAGGTGAGGCGGATCACCGGACGAAGCCTCGCCACCGTAATGGTGCTGATGTACATGATATGGTCAAGGATTTGAAGGTAGTCTTTGGAAAGGGTCCTGGCGGACAACCTGTACCGAATGACGCTGACGGACGCGCACCCATGTGGAAGAAGAAATCTATATTTTGGGACCTGACCTATTGGAAAGATCTAGAGGTCCACTCTGCAATCGACGTGATGCACGTGACGAAGAATCTTTGCCGAGAAAAAGAAAAGATAAGGAAGCGAATGCATCATACGATGAGCCAAAGCGCGACATAGTTCTTTCTGGGAAGAGAAACATCATGGGAGTGGATGACAAGACAGACATGTCAGAAGATTATGAAAAGTTTGATGAAATTGCTCCATTCACAGTGAATATTGACCCGAGCATCCAGTTAAATGATGAAGATTTTCCATGGCTACGGCGCAAAGGGACATACGCGAAGAAAAAGTTTCACACCCAAAGATCTGGGATGTGATCGGCTTCACTATCATCATTTTCTTCTGTGTTTCACACCCAGGAGGGAATCTCTGTAATAGTTAGGGTAGTTATGTGTTTTGGCATTTGAAACGCGAAGAAATTTGATGTGCAAACAAATTCTTTCATGCATTTACTGATTTTTTCAGCTAAATGACCCTGAAATTGAAAAACATTTCAAATGAACTCAGAAAAGGTTGAAAGTTGGCATGGTATCATAATTTCACCCACATAGCATGTGCAAAAAAGTATAGAGGGTTACCGCAAAAACTGGATGCACTTCGTGTATAAAATGGACAATCTCTTTCGAAGTACCAGGGTTTCGGACGAAAACTCATCCGTTACAAAGGCATTTCATTTTTTAAATAACCTAAGCATTACCAAATTGAATACAATGATAAAACACACTAATATTAAACATAAGAAAAAAGAATCACTGAAAATCTATTTTCAAAGTTAAGTTATTCACAAACTAGTGATTCACACAATTTTCAAATAATTCAAAATGTAAACTGTTCAAATTTGTAAACTACCGGCACTAATAGAATGTTTGTAATTTTTTGTACCTAAAGCAAAAATATTCACAAAGAAACTCTAAATACAGAAAAAAACAACTCAAAAATAAATAAAACAAAAATCAACAAAGCAAAAATAAATAAAGCAAAAAAAATAAGAAAATAAAAAAGCCCGCCTACTGCGCCACAGCGGCCTGTATACGACTAGAAACCCGACCTGTTGTTGGGCCAGGATGCAGGCCCGCAAAGGCCCAATAGGCCCACAGGGCAGCATAGAACAGGTAGGCCCACAAGGCCTGCAATAGAGAGGAGCTCGAGACAGCTGCCGTAGCGGGGCTTATAAGCAGGTGCGGGCGCCCTTCGACTAGCGAGGTGGGACTAAACTTGCCCGCACCGCACCTGCGCCACCGCACCCCTTTAGTACCGGGTCGTGGCTCTAACCGGTACTAAAGGGGGGTCTTTAGTACCGGTTGCAGCCACCACCCGGTCCTAAAGGGGTGCGCTTCCCGCCGCTTGGCCTGGCCAAAATCGACCTTTAGTACCGGTTGGTGGCTCCAACAGGTACTAAAGGCCCCTCCTATATAAACAACACTTACGAAAATTTTGTCAGTTTCCTCCCACTTCTCTCTGCTTCATCGCTGACGCCCCGTCCCGCGCCGTCGCCGCCGCCGTCGCGCCGTCCCCGTCGACTCCGCGCCGCCCCCGTCCTCGTCGCACCGTCCGCGTCGCCGGCCCGTCCCCATCCCCGCACCAGCCCGCGTCCCCGTCCCCGCACCGGCCCGCGTCGCCGTCGCCGCGACCTCGCCCGCGCTGTGAGCCTCTGTCCCCCCCTCTCCTCTCCCTCCAATCGAAGCCTCCGCGCGCGCCGCCGTCGCCTGGACACATAACACATACACACACATACACACACACACCATACACACACATATACAATTTTTGTTCTGTTTTTAGTTTTTAGTTTTTAGTTTTTCTGTTATTAGTTATTAGTTTTTAGTTTTTTTAGTTTTTTCTGTATTAATGTTATAGAAATGTTAGTTATATAGAAATGTTAGTTATATATAGAAATGTTAGTTTTTTCTGTATTAATGTTATAGAAATGTTTGTTATATAGAAATGTTTGTTATATAGAAATGTTAAAGAAAAATTAGTTATACAATTTTAGTTATAGAAATGTTAGAAATGTTAGTTTTAGAAATGGTCGATGTTTTTTTAGTTTACTATTTTTAGTTATAAAGTTTAGAATTTGCATATAAGAAATCACAATCCAATCATTTAAAAATTGTTACTTTACTTTTGCGGCATATAGTATTTGTTGTCGACGATGCCCGGCCTGCATCCTCGCCGTCGACCCGTTCGCGACGACGTCCTGCTTCAGAGGACCCATGTCCGGGATTGGGCTCCGCCGGGCTGGCACTGGGAGGTGCTACTTGGAGGGGCGCGACGCTTGGTGAGGAACCCGGCCTCGGGTCCCGTCGTCGACCCTGATCTCCTTTGGTGGCGTTCGCGTGGGCCACATTCGGTGCAGAGGGAGCGAGCCGGCCCCGCCAGAGGTGGTGCGTCGTCGTGTCAGGGAGGAGGACGAGCACGTCCATCGCTACATGGCTGCTATGGACGTCAGGTTCTCCAATACCTGGAAGGTTCTTTGGGCAGATGACCGGAGATATGATCCTGTGATGGTTCCTTGTCTTTGGGTGTCCACCGCCCGCGCCCTAGGAACTGCGAGTGGCATAGATTCTTCTATAGTATTCGATCTTTATTAGCTACCTAGCCAGTGATGTATTCAAGATTATATATTATTCGAGACGATGTATTCGAGATTATATATTATTCGAGACGATGTATTCGAGATTATATATTATTCGAGACGATGTATTCGAGATTATATATTATTCGAGATGATGCATATTATGTACTATATGATTCAGTTTTTCCTTATTGATTGCATCCATGCATTGTAATTTGAATACTAAATTGTTTTATATTTCTTCGGTATTAGTTAAATAAAAGCTATGGCGGACAATACCGGCAGAGAGGGAGAAGAGGCCCTGTTCGAGATCATACGCAGCCCTAGCAGGCCAGATGATCTGAATGAAGCAAATGACGGCTCCCAATATCTGAACAATACTGGGGAGGGTGATGATAAGATATTCGATCTCGACGACCGAGCTGATGAAGTCATGAACTATGATTATGATTATGATGACGCAGACAATGATTATGATGACGAATACAATGTTGATCTTGAAATAACAAGGACTACCGGTGAGGTATATTTATATAAGCAGGCATCTAGTGATCATCACATGTTTTTTTATTTGAAGATATATTAACGAATCGATCTTTCTTCTTTCAGCCCTCCGGATCGAGCAAATCTGCTTCTACAGACAGCAGGACAAAGCGCGGCCCGGGCAAAAAGTTGAAGGAGGGTGTAAACTACAACATCGATTCCATCAAAGCTAGTGGTGAACTGCTCACGCCTAAGAACATTGCGAACAAGTCGGTTGTCAGTGCGGAGTTCTTGTGAAGGACCAACTCCCGATCTCCATTCAAGAATGGAAAGAGCCAAAAACTAAACGCCCAGATGTTACTTGGGTCGACGACAGAGCAAAACAAAAGCTTTGGGAATCTCTGATGGAACATTTCACCCTACCAGATTATTTCACTTATGCAGATGTGCAGAAAGTCAAGGACGCTGCTCTTAAGAAGATGGCAATTGCATTCAACACCCACAAGAAAACTGTATGGGCCAACTACCTCGCTGCAGAAAGGAAGACTCCAGAATTCAAGGGAACACTGGAGAAGCAAAGAGAACACTGCCCGCTTTCGTGAAATTCAAGGAATCAGAATTATCTAAGGAACGGTCGAGAAAAAACAAGGCCAATGCCGCAAAAAAGACGCAGTTCCATAGGCTGGGTCCAGGTGGCTACACGGTGGCAATGCCTAAGTGGGATAAGTCTGAGCAAGAGATGGAGGATGCAGGGGTCACTCCGGTTACTAGGAGCTGGCCCCCAGGTGCAGAACTTGGTTCTATGCCCATGGGGGGGCGTTGGACCCGAAGACAGGCCTGGTTTCGAAGAAGGCAAGTCTAAAAGGAGCAGAACAAAAGTTACTTGACGCAATATAAGATGCTCGAAAGGGGGTGTTCACGCCCAACAGAGAGAACGACGAGCTTATGCGCGCCCTGGGAAATCCTCAACACCCGGGAAGAACACGAGGCAAGGGCGTTATTCCCTGGTATGAGGGCTTTTCGGAATGGAACGATGACTACAGGACCCGTGCAAGAAAGAAGATGGAGGAGGAGAAGAAGAGGAAGCTGGAGGAGGAGCAGAGGAAGCAGGACGCGGAACGCCTTCAAGGCCTAGAAGCAGGGCACACAGACTTGGCACTCAAATTCCAATAGCAGCAGCAGCAGATCGACTCACTTAGCCAGGAAAGGGGGTCTCAGCAGCGGCAGCAGCAAGCGGATGATCATCCAGCATTGGATAGCACCGTCCCATCCATGCCGAGAAGCAGCGTTGGTTCCGCCCCGGGCGACGCACTGCTGGATACATACCCTGTGGATGACATCATAGAGAACACTAACTGTGAGCTACACTTCAAAATGAACAACATATCCATGAAGGTGGTGGACGCCGTTGCTTTTACAATTACCCCCGAAGCAACCTTCCATTGCGCCTCGATTCCAGAGGGCTATGCTCGTGTCTTGGTTGATGAGGTGGTGGACCCATATTTGGGCTAGATCTTCACATTCCTGGAGGTGACGACGAGCACACACTGGGAGAGGCCATACATCGTATCATCCTATGGAGAAAGGATTGCATCATCTTTCGAAGTCCACCGACACCGTGTCTGCCGACTCCTCCTCGAAGTCCGCCACCGTGTCAGCAGACTCCCGCTCCTCCAAGTCCACGAACGCGTGAGCAGACTCCTGCTTCATGTCCGGCATAGTGTCAGGCCACTCCTCCTGTTTCAAGTCTGACATCGTGTCAGGCCACACCTCCTGCTTCAAGTCCGGCACAGCGTCAGGCCACACCTCCTGCTTCAAGTCCGACACCGTGTCAGGCCACACCTCCTGCTTCAAGTCCGGCATAGCGTCAGGCCACTCCTCCTGCTCCAACTAAGCCACGTCAGCCGTCTCCGCCGCCTAAGCAATCGCAGAAGAGACACGCCGCAGCTATGGTGCGTAGCGGTACGAGTCGAGGTAGTACAGAAAGTACAGGCAGAGACAAGTGATATAAATATGGTCCAAGCAGCCTCGCTCCTCTTCCTTAGAGGCCTTACGACATGACCGAGGAGCAAAACCATGCAATAGTGCGGGCCGAAGTGGACGCTCATTTTCGACCGAAACCGGCAACGCCGCCGAGGGAGAAAGTGCCTGAAGAAAAGATTGACCACTTCATTTGTATGGCTAGACCACCAGCTCCCAAGCCTGTTGACTCAGACTATGAGCACCAAATCAGGAAGGCACATCGAGCACGACTATAGAAAGAAGCGAGCTCGAGCTCGAGCCAACAAGCAGCTGTCAAAAAATGCGGGAAAACCGTTCCCCAGCTGGGAGAACAGGCGGCGCAATCGACCCCCCCCCCCCCCCCCCCCGCTTGTTGTGCCAACAACACATGAGAGTACGCGTGCCCAATATTATTGTGGGCAAACCGTTTACGTTCCCAAGCTGGGCGATGTGGTAATAACCGAGGAGCATATAATGCAGGCTGAAATGCTCAAGATCACTGTTGGACAACTCCTCGAGATCGAGCCCATGTCTCCGCTTAGAGAGGAGGAAATAAAACGGAAATATGTCCGGGGCCAACCTTTGGTCGAGCCCGAGGAGGTCAAGAACCTCCCAACGAGAATGTATGAATTGCATGATTGGTACATGATGAAGGAAATATTGCCTAGAGGCAATAATAAAGTTATTATTTATTTCCTTATATCATGATAAATGTTTATTATTCATGCTAGAATTGTATTAACCGGAAACATAATACATGTGTGAATACATAGACAAACAGAGTGTCACTAGTATGCCTCTACTTGACTAGCTCGTTGATCAAAGATGGTTAAGTTTCCTAGCCATTGACATGGGTTGTCATTTGATTAACGAGATCACATCATTAGGAGAATGATGTGATTGACTTGACCCATTCCGTTAGCTTAGCACTCGATCGTTTAGTATGTTGCTATTGCTTTCTTCATGACTTATACATGTTCCTATGACTATGAGATTATGCAACTCCCGTTTACTGGAGAAACACTTTGTGTGCTACCAAACGTCACAATGCAACTGGGTGATTATAAAGGTGCTCTACAGGTGTCTCCAAAGGTACTTGTTGGGTTGGCGTATTTCGAGATTAGGATTTGTCACTCCGATTGTCGGAGAGGTATCTCTGGGCCCACTCAGTAATACACATCACTATAAGCCTTGCAAGCATTGTAACTAATGAGTTAGTTACAGGATGATGTATTACGGAATGAGTAAAGAGACTTGCCAGTAGCGAGATTGAACTAGGTATCGAGATACCGACGATCGAATCTCGGGCAAGTAACATACCGATGACAAAGGGAACAACGTATGTTGTTATGCGGTCTGACCGATAAAGATCTTCATAGAATATGTGGGAACCAATATGAGAATCCAGGTTCCGCTATTGGTTATTGACCGGAGAGGTGTCTCGGTCATGTCTACATAGTTCTCCAACCCGTAGGATCCGCACGCTTAACGTTACGATGACAGTTATATTATGAGTTTATATGTTTTGATGTACCGAAGGTTGTTCGGAGTCCCGGATGTGATCACGGACATAACGAGGAGTCTCGAAATGGTCGAGACATGAAGATTGATATATTGGAAACATATGTTTGGATATCGGAAGTGTTCCGGTTGAAATCGGGATTTTTCCGGAGTACCGGGAGGTTACCGGAACCCCCCGGGTAACTTAATGGGCCTTAGTAGGCCTAGGTGGAAGAGAGGAGAGGAGGCCAGGGCAGGGCCGCACGCCCCTCCCCCCAGTCCGAATAGGACAAGGAGAGGGGGACGGCGCCCCCCCTTTCCTTCCTCTCCTCCACCTCTTCCCCCTCTCTCTCCTAGTCCAACATGGAAAAGGGGGGAGTCCTACTCCCGGTAGGAGTAGGACTCCTCCTGGCGCGCCTCTCCCTATGGCCGGCCGACCCCCCCTTTCTCCTTTATATACGGGGGCCGGGGGGCACCTCTAGACACACAATTGATCATTGATCTCTTAGCCGTGTGCGGTGCCCCCCTCCACCATATTACACCTCGATAATATCGTAGCGGTGCTTAGGCGAAGCCTTGCGTCGGTAGAACATCATCATTGTCACCACGCCGTCGTGCTGACGAAACTCTCCCTCAACACTCGGATGGATCGGAGTTCGAGGGACGTCATCGAGCTGAACGTGTGCTGAACTCGGAGGTGCCGTGCGTTCGGTACTTGATCGGTCGGATCGTGAAGACGTACGACTACATCAACCGCGTTGTGTTAACGCTTCCGCTTTCGGTCTACGAGGGTACGTAGACAACACTCTCCCCTCTCGTTGCTATGCATCACCATGATCTTGCGTGTGCGTAGGAATTTTTTTGAAATTACTACGTTCCCCAACAGTGGCATCCGAGCCTGGTTTTATGCGTAGATGTCATATGCACGAGTAGAACACAAGTGAGTTGTGGGCGATATAAGTCATACTGCTTACCAGCATGTCATACTTTCGTTCGGCGGTATTGTTGGATGAAGCGGCCCGGACCGACATTACGCGTACGCTTACGCGAGACTGGTTCTTCCGACGTGCTTTGCACAGAGGTGGCTGGCCGGTTTCAGTTTCTCCAACTTTAGTTGAACCGAGTGTGGCTACGCCCGGTCCTTGCGAAGGTTAAAACAGCACCAACTTGACAAACTATCGTTGTGGTTTTGATGCGTAGGTAAGAACGGTTCTTGCTAAGCCCGTAGCAGCCACGTAAAACTTGCAACAACAAAGTAGAGGACGTCTAACTTGTTTTTGCAGGGCATGTTGTGATGTGATATGGTCAAGACATGATGCTTAATTTTATTGTATGAGATGATCATGTTTTGTAACCGAGTTATCGGCAACCGGCAGGAGCCATATGGTTGTCGCTTTATTGTATGCAATGCAATCGCCATGTAATTGTTTTACTTTATCACTAAGCGGTAGCGATAGTCGTAAAAGCAATAGTTGGCGAGACGACAACGATTCTACGATGGAGATCAAGGTGTCGCGCCGGTGACGATGGTGATCATGATGGTGCTTCGGAGATGGAGATCACAAGCACAAGATGATGATGGCCATATCATATCACTTATATTGATTGCATGTGATTTTTATCTTTTATGCATCTTATCTTGCTTTGATTGACGGTAGCATTATAAGATGATCTCTCACTAAATTTCAAGATAAAAGTGTTCTCCCTGAGTATGCACCGTTGCCAAAGTTCGTCGTGCCCAGACACCACGTGATGATCGGGTGTGATAAGCTCTACGTCCATCTACAACGGGTGCAAGCCAGTTTTGCACACGCAGAATACTCAGGTTAAACTTGACGAGCCTAGCATATGCAGATATGGCCTCGGAACACTGAGACCGAAAGGTCGAGCGTGAATCATATAGTAGATATGATCAACATAGTGATGTTCACCATTGAAAACTACTCCATTTCACGTGATGATCGGTTATGGTTTAGTTGATTTGGATCACGTAATCACTTAGATGATTAGAGGGATGTCTATCTAAGTGGGAGTTCTTAAGTAATATGATTAATTGAAATTATTTTTATCATGAACTTAGTCCTGATAGTATTTTGCAAATTATGTTGTAGATCAATAGCTCGCGTTGTTGCTTCCCTGTGTTTATTTTTGATATGTTCCTAGAGAAAAATTATGTTGAAAGATGTTAGTAGCAAAGATGCGGATTGGATCCGTGATCTGAGGATTGTCCTCATTGCTGCACAGAAAAATTATGTCCTTGATGCACCGCTAGGTGACAGACCTATTGCAGGAGCAGATGCAGACGTTATGAACGTTTGGCTAGCTCAATATGATGACTACTTGATAGTTTAGTGCACCATGCTTAACGGCTTAGAATCGGGACTTCAAAGACGTTTTGAACGTCATGGACCATATGAGATGTTCCAGGAGTTGAAGTTAATATTTCAAGCAAATACCCGAGTTGAGAGATATGAAGTCTCCAACAAGTTCTATAGCTAAAAGATGGAGGAGAATAGCTCAAGCAGTGAGCATGTGCTCAGATTGTCTGGGTACTACAATCGCTTGAATCAAGTGGGAGTTAATCTTCCAGATAAAATAGTGATTGACAGAATTCTCTAGTCACCATCACCAAGTTAGTAGAACTTCGTGATGAACTATAGTATGCAAGGGATGACGAAAGTAATTCCCAAGCTCTTCGTGATGCTGAAATCGACGAAGGTAGAAATCAAGAAAAACATCAAGTGTTGATGGTTGACGAGACCACTAGTTTCAAGAAAAGGGCAAAGGGAAGAAGGGGAACTTCAAGAAGAACGGCAAGCAAGTTGCTGCTCAAGTGAAAAAGCCTAAGTCTGGTCCTAAGCCTGAGACTAAGTGCTTCTATTGCAAAGGGACTGGTCACTGGAAGCGGAACTACCCCGACTATTTGGTGGATAAGAAGGATGGCAAAGTGAACAAAGGTATATTGGATATACATGTTATTGATGTGTACTTTACTAGTGTTTATAGCAACCCCTCGATATTTGATACTGGTTCAGTTGCTAAGAGTAGTAACTCGAAACGGGAGTTACAGAATAAACAGAGACTAGTAAAAGGCGAGGTGACGATGTGTGTTGGAAGTAGTTCCAAGATTGATATGATCATCATCGCACACTCCCTATACTTTCGGGATTAGTGTTGAAACTAAATAAGTGTTATTTGGTGTTTGCGTTGAGCATGAATATGATTTGATCATGTTTGTTGCAATACGGTTATTCATTTAAATTAGAGAATAATTGTTGTTCTGTTTACATGAATAAAACCTTCTATGGTCATACACCCAATAAAATGGTTTGTTGGATCTCGATCGTAGTGATACACATATTCATAATAATGAAGCCAAAAGATGCAAAGTTAATAATGATAATGCAACTTATTTGTGGCACTGCCTTTTAGGTCATATTGGTGTAAAGCGCATGAAGAAACTCCATACTGATGGGATTTTGGAATCACTTGATTATGAATCATTTGATGCTTGCGAGCCGTGCCTCATGGGCAAGATGACTAAAACTCCGTTCTCCGGAACTATGGAGAGAGCAACAGATTTGTTGGAAATCATACATACAGATGTATGTGGTCCGATGAATATTGAGGCTCGTAGCAGGTATCATTATTTTCTGACCTTCACAGATGATTTGAGCAGATATGGGTATATCTACTTAATGAAACAGAAGTCTGAAACATTTGAAAAGTTCATATAATTTCAGAGTGAAGCGGAAAATCATCGTAACAAGAAAATAAAGTTTCTACGATCTGATCGTGGAGAAGAGTATTTGAGTTACGAGTTTGGCCTTCAGTTAAAACAATGTGAAATAGTTTCACTACTCACGCCACCTGGAACACCACGGTGTAATGGTGTGTCCGAACATCGTAACCATACTTTATTAGATATGGTGAGATATATGATGTCTCTTACCGATCTACCACTATCGTTTTGGGGTTATGCATTAGAGACAGCTGCATTCACTCTAAATAGGGCACCATCAAAATCCTTTGAGACGACGCCTTATGAACTATGGTTTGGCAAGAAACCAAAGTTGTCGTTTCTTAAAGTTTGGGGTTGCGATGCTTATGTGAAGAAACTTCAACCTGATAAGCTCGAACCTAAATCGGAGAAATGTGTCTTCATAGGATACCCAAAGGAGACTGTTGGGTACACCTTCTATCACAGATCCGAAGGCAAGACATTCGTTGCTAAGAATGGATCCTTTCTAGAGAAGGAGTTTCTCTCGAAAGAAGTGAGTGGGAGGAAAGTAGAACTTGATGAGGTAACTGTACCTGCTCCCTTATTGGAAAGTAGATCATCACCGAAACCAGTTTCTGCGACACCTACACCAATTAGTGAGGAAGTTAATGATAATGATCATGAAACTTCAGATCAAGTTATTACTGAACCTCGTAGGTTAACCAGATTAAGATCCGCACCAGAGTGGTACGGTAATCCTGTTCTGGAGGTCATGTTATTTGACCATGACGAACCTACAAACTATGAGGAAGCGATGATGAGCCCAGATTCCGCGAAATGGCTTGAGGCCATGAAATCTGAGATGAGATCCATATATGAGAACAAAGTATGGACTTTGATTGACTTGCCCAATGATCGGCGAGCCATTGAGATTAAATGGATCTTCAAGAGGAAGACAGACAGTGATAGTAGTGTTACTGTCTACAAAGCTAGAATTGTCGCAAAAAGGTTTTCGACAAGTTCAAGGTGTTGACTACGATGAGAGTTTCTCACTCGTATCTATGCTTAAGTCTGTCTGAATCATGTTAGCAATTTCCGCATTTTATGAAATATGGCAAATGGATAAACAAAACTGCATTCCTTAATGGATTTATTAAAGAAGAGTTGTATATGATGCAACCAGAAGGTTTTGTCAATCCTAAAAGTGCTAGCAAAATATGCAAGCTCCAGCGATCCATCTATGGACTGGAAGCATCTCGGAGTTGGAATATACGCTTTGATAAGTTGATCAAAGGATATAGTTTTATACAGACTTGCGGTGAAGCCTGTATTTACAAGAAAGTGAGTGGGAGCACTACAACATTTCTAATAAGTATATGTGAATGACATATTGTTGATCGGAAATAATGTAGAATTATTCTGCAAAGCATAAAGGAGTGTTTGAAAGGAGTTTTTCAAAGAAAGACCTCGGTGAAGCTGCTTACATATTGAGCATCAAGATCTATAGAGATAGATCAAGACGCTTGATAAGTTTTTTCAATGAGTACATACCTTAACAAGATTTTGAAGTACTTCAAAATAGAACAGTCAAAGAAAGAGTTCTTGCCTGTGTTACAAGGTGTGAAATTGAGTAAGACTCAAAGCCCGACCACGGCAGAAGATAGAAAGAGAATGAAAGTCATTCCCTATGCCCTGGCCATAGGTTCTATAAAGTATGCCATGCTGTGTACCAGATCTATTGTATACCCTACACTGATTTTGGCAAGGGAGTACAATAGTGATCTAGGAGTAGATCACTGGACAGCGGTCAAAATTATCCTTAGTGGAATAAGGATATGTTTCTGGATTATGGAAGTGACAAAAGGTTCGTCGTAAAGGGTTACGTCGATGCAAGTTTTGACACTAATCTAGATGACTCTAAGTCTCGGTCTAGATACATATTGAAAGTGGGAGCAATTAGCTAGAGTAGCTCCGTGCAGAGCATTGTAGACATAGAAATTTGCAAAATACTTACGGATCTGAATGTGACAGACCCGTTGACTAAAATTATCTCACAAGCAAAACATGATCACACCTTAGTACTCTTTGGGTGTTAATCACATAGCGATGTGAACTAGATTATTGACTCTAGTAAACCCTTTGGGTGTTGGTCACATGACAATGTGAACTATGGGTGTTAATCACATGGTGATGTGAATTATTGATGTTAAATCACATGGCGATGTGAACTAGATTATTGACTCTAGTGCAAGTGGGAGACTGAAGGAAATATGCCCTAGAGGCAATAATAAAGTTATTATTTATTTCCTTATATCATGATAAATGTTTATTATTCATGCTAGAATTGTATTAACCGGAAACATAATACATGTGTGAATACATAGACAAACAGAGTGTCACTAGTATGCCTCTACTTGACTAGCTCGTTGATCAAAGATGGTTAAGTTTCCTAGCCATTGACATGGGTTGTCATTTGATTAACGAGATCACATCATTAGGAGAATGATGTGATTGACTTGACACATTCCGTTAGCTTAGCACTCGATCGTTTAGTATGTTGCTATTGCTTTATTCATGAGTTATACATGTTCCTATGACTATGAGATTATGCAACTCCCGTTTACCGGAGGAACACTTTGTGTGCTACCAAACGTCACAATGTAACTGGGTGATTATAAAGGTGCTCTACAGGTGTCTCCAAAGGTACTTGTTGGGTTGGCGTATTTCGAGATTAGGATTTGACACTCCGATTGTTGGAGAGGTATCTCTGGGCCCACTCAGTAATACACATCACTATAAGCCTTGCAAGCATTGTAACTAATGAGTTAGTTGCAGGATGATGTATTACGGAACGAGTAAAGAGACTTGCCAGTAACGAGATTGAACTAGGTATCGAGATACCGACGATCGAATCTCGGGCAAGTAACATACCGATGACAAAGGGAACAACGTATGTTGTTATGCGGTCTGACCGATAAAGATCTTCGTAGAATATGGGGGAACCAATATGAGCATCCAGGTTCCGCTATTGGTTATTGACCGGAGAGGTGTCTCGGTCATGTCTACATAGTTCTCGAACCCGTAGGGTCCGCACGCTTAACGTTACGATGACAGTTATATTATGAGTTTATATGTTTTGATGTACCGAAGGTTGTTCGGAGTCCCGGATGTGATCACGGACATAACGAGGAGTCTCGAAATGTTCGAGACATAAAGATTGATATATTGGAAGCATATGTTTGGATATCGAAAGTGTTCCGGGTGAAATCGGGATTTTTCCGGAGTACCGGGAGGTTAGCGGAACCCCCCCGGTAACTTAATGGGCCTTAGTGGGCCTAGGTTTAAGAGACGAGAGGAGGCCAGGGCAGGGCCACACACCCCCCCCCCCAGTCCGAATAGGACAAGGAGAGGGGGGCGGCGCCCCCCCTTTCCTTCCTCCCCTCCACCTCTTCCCCCTCTCTCTCCTAGTCCAACATGGAAAAGGGGGGGAGTCCTACTCCCGGTAGGAGTAGGACTCCTCCTGGCGCGCCTCTCCCTATGGCCGGCCGAACCCCCCCCCCTTGCTCCTTTATATACGGGGGCAGGGGGCACCTCTAGACACACAATTGATCATTGATTTCTTAGCCGTGTGCGGTGCCCCCCTCCACCATATTACACCTCGATAATATCGTAGCGGTGCTTAGGCGAAGCCCTGCGTCGGTAGAACATCATCATTGTCACCACGCCGTCGTGTTGACGAAACTCTCCCTCAACACTCGGCTGGATCAGAGTTCGAGGGACGTCATCGAGCTGAACGTGTGCTGAACTCGGAGGTGCCGTGCATTCGGTACTTGATCGGTCGGATCATGAAGACGTACGACTACATCAACCGCGTTGTGTTAACGCTTCCACTTTCGGTCTACGAGGGTACGTAGACAACACTCTCCCCTCTAGTTGCTATGCATCACCTTGATCTTGCGTGTGCGTAGGAATTTTTTTGAAATTACTACGTTCCCCAACACATGAAAATTACCAAGATTTCCAATCGAGAGTCCCTCATGGTGCAAGTCGAGGAAGATCATTACTTCAATAAGAAAGCTCTGTACGTTGAGTATTCAGAACTATTTCAGTTATTCAATCAAGATGCACTCGACAAATCTATCGTCAGTTGCTATTGTCTGTAAGTGATTTCTTTCTGTAATTTAAGTCTCAAGTTAGCTCTAGTGCTGATTGATTGATCATTAATTACCTGTAATTATATATCCTCACTATATATTCTTTTCTGTGGTATTATGCAGGATGAAGATGTATGAAATGAAAAAAGCTGGACGCTATGGCATTGGGTTCATTGACCCAAATACCGTTAATGAATACACATGGAAATTGGAATTGTGTAGACAAGATGTAGAGAAATGCATGCTAGAGTTCTTGAAGCGCCTCAATAGCAATGAAGATATACTACTTCCTTACAACTTCGAGTGAGTCACACTGTCTTGTACTACAAATTCTGTTTTTGCTTACTAGCTAGATGTTAATAAGTGTATAGGGTTTAGGGTTATAGTTGATTAGTGTTATGCACATGCCCGCTTAATTTATACATGCAAACGTATGCGCATGCAGCTTCCACTGGATCTTGTTAGACATTAAAGTTGACGAAGGAAAAGTTGAAGTACTGGACTCACTACTTAAAAAAGATAGTGACTACAGCATCGTGAAGGGGATAGTCAACAGGTAATTTCAATCATTATTAACTATATCTCGGCCTATTTAGTTCTGTCATTTCCTAATATGAACTATTTTTAATAACCCCTTTATTAATTTTCTTTGCCGGCGGGCAGGACTTGGGCAAAGTACATCAAGGTGACTCCAGGAAAATGGCGACAAAAGCTATGTTGGTATCAACCCAAGGTAAGTAATTAAGTAGTACTAGCTAGCTAGCTACCATCTCTTTAATTCTTGTTTCAATACCATTAATTAATTAACATGCTTGATTAATTATTATCTGATTAAATTCTATTCTCGTAAAGGCCCTGAAGCAAGCGCCGGGGACTGAAGTGTGTGCATACTACGTTTGCGAGAACATTCACATGATGGCGTCTGAAAGGAGCAGATCTGATAGACATGACTGGGTACGTTTGCCAGAACACTATTCACAAATCTTACATGATTGTCGATATCTAGTCACAGAACTAATACACATGCATATTGATCTCCTTCTTAACAGTTCAAAGAGGTGCGGGACCAGCTCCTAGCAGAGGAGCGCATACAAGCACTTCAAGAGGAAATAGCGGGATTTTTGCTCGACCAGGTCATGGATCCCAAAGGAGAAATACTATTACCCGCTACCGCCCCCATGAACCACTTGTCATCGTGCTCCGAAGGCACCAAGGCAACATGTAGGAGAAATTGTATATATATACATGTGTATGTGTGAATAATTAATGGTGGTTGTGAGACATTCGGTTATATATATATATGATCGGTTCTACGAGAAAATCTATTTATATATATGCATAACGTGTACAATATGTAGTATCGTAAAATACCAGCAAACAAAAAAATGGAAAACACAAAATTAATGGAAAAATAAAAATTAAAACCACCCCCCCCCCCCCCCAAACATTTAGTACCGGTTGGTGCTACCAACCGGTACTAATGGTCTACCAGCACCCGGGCCTGGCTCGTGCCACGTGGTAGCACTTTAGCGCCGGTTCGTGCCGAACCGGTACTAAAGGGGGGGGGGGCTTTAGTATCCACTCTTTAGTGCCAGTTGCAAAACCGGCACTAAAGGCCCTTACGAACCGGCGCCAAAGTTCGGTTCTGCACTAGTGATTACTGGTTCCCAATTGGATTTCGGGCTGATATGACAAGATGTATGTGATGTCACTTGTCTGTGTGCCATAGTTGTAGTACTATGTACTGATGTAGATGACATTGTACGATTCGGATAACAATTCATCAGTGTGTGCTGTTGTTATTTGTTATATTATCATACTTCACACCGTAGTTATCTGTACCATCTCCTCACACTCGATCTTGTCCTGCTTTGTGTATATTTTAATGCACTAATGTGATATTTCATTGGTTTAAGCTAATATGTTTTCTCATGGTAAAATTATTTTTGGGTGTGCTTGCAGGACTTGTGGACATGATACTATTGTTGAGGGTGATGAAAACATGTATTCTTTCTTATATATTTTAGTACTATACATATACATATTGTTTCAAATAAATTTATTCAATAACTCGCGTGCTTTTTGACATGGTTGATCAACAGCAACAGATGGTTGTTGCCTGGCAAGACACACAAAAACACTGATACTATTGCGAGGGGCGATGGAAACAAGTATTCTTTCTTACACATACTTATATTGTGAGACAGATGGAGTACTATATGTCTATACTTTGTTTAAGTTAAACATATTCATTGACTCGGTACTTTCTTGCCCATGACAGATGGCCATTGCCTGAGCCACGTACCATTGGTTTTCGAGGCGTGGGTCTACCCGACGTTTTGTACTAGGATTGGTGATGTTTTCTTGTTGGTTGGTTGCCGGATCTCCATTCCCACATGCCTTCTTGTGACGAGTCCTAGTAGTATTAATAATAATGCTTTTCTATGTCATACCTTTTTTATCCTACCAGTACTCGTTTGAAAGTGTAATGCTTTGTGTTGCTTGTGTTAGAATAAATCCGAGGCGCGTGGTCGATTCATCAAGGACCAAGCAACCACACGAGGCATAACACCAACATTTGTTAACAAGGTTCACCGATATGGCTACATCCCTAGGGCCTGACTACAGCCCGCTCCTCCCATGACATTGTCACAATACCGCACCCAGATCGCCCAGGCTCCGGCAAACGCCGCCGCCCCCCTCCTGCGTGCTTGTGCTATTATATTGGTATAGACTAGAACATAAAGGCGCACGTTGTCGCGCCCGTACATCTACTGAAATAATAATATAAATATATTAGAAAAATCTGGACCAAAAACGAACATTTAGATGGTGGAGCATTATTGAAGCTTTCGGTATAAGTTGCAAAACTGACACGGGTGACAATGCCATCTAAATCAGCATTGGAACGTCAATGTAAAAAAAGTTTGTCTAAGCATCACATTTGCTAACGTATTTGAATAAGTGGTGGAGATTCTCTGTGTGTCACACATCATCGTCCGCTGTAGCCTTGCCATAGTAGAGTGCACATAGGATGAAAAGGAACAAATGATGATGCAGTTGACCCGTAAGTAGCCAAAACAAACTGAGATCCATTGGAAAGTTGCGATTGCCGGGTGTGTTTTTTTTTTTTGCGGGCTAACGGACTGACAGAGGAAAGGCAACAACCGGCCCACCTCCTGCACCATCACTAAGAATTGACTGTACCTCACCTCACGGCCGCACAGCCCACCGCAGCCCGGTTCATGAGAACGCTTAAAAAAAGGTCTGTGGAGCAGCGGCCCTTTTGACGTTCGCTCGGCCGGTTTCAGCGAGCAGATGAGGCGAACGAGGCCCGAGGGACTGCTGCGGGGCGGTGAACTAATCTGAAGCATTCGTATACTTAATCGGACGGGTTAGCATTCCAAATCACTGTGCGGAGGCCTAGCTAGCCCAGTTTGACTGTTTAGTAATTACATCGTATGTCTACTCCTCATTTTATAAGAGGCCTAGGATACTAGAAGATGATGACTTCATACCCTATAAACACAATACAACTGAGAGTCCGACTGTAACCTATCTTGTACACAATATTTGACACAATTTCAACAAACTCCATCTTGACGAATGTTCTCCACCACATTGGATTTGTCCTGTGTCAAACTTTTATGTACATTGGAGTTGAGTTATGCCATGAGCATCGTTGCTACTCCAAGACTCCATATGACTCCACCTGTAACTTGTACACTAGTAGAAAACGGGCCTTTAGTCCCGGTTCTAGAGGACCTTTAGTCCCGGTTCTGGAACCGGGACTAAAGGGTCGGGACTAAAGCCCAAAACCTTTATTTTTTGAAGTTTTTATCATTTTTTTTAAACTGAGATAGCGATACACGCGCGCGGAGCGCGGGGGGGGGGGGGGGGGGTAGAGTTTGAAAATTGCAGAACCCCTTCTACCGTCCATCCAATCCTACCTTCGACTACATCTGCTAGCACCGTCCCAGCCAGAGTCACAACTAAGGTTAATTAAGCCAGAGTCACATTCTACTAAAGTGGCAAAAAGAATTACTTTTTAATATAGCAAAACTAATTCTATCAACTATTGTTAAAGGCTAGACAACTATTAATACAAAACAGTAGCAAAATTAATATTAGTTAATTATAAAAATGTAACTATTGTTGGCTAACAGAAGCATACTACAATATGTTAAAATCTACAGAAAGAACCAACTAAAAATAATTGAAAACAACAATTAAAGGACTAAAACGACTATATAAGCAAAACAATATTGTTTTAATTAAAATCCTAATTTAAATTATTCTAAAAATAACCAAATAAATTGAGCTGTGACAACAATCTAACACGTGACTAGGAGCAAAAAGAATTAAATTTAAAACTATTTTTAAACTCAAATTATTCACAATCTAGGGTTTGAAGCAAATTTGAACAAATTCATATTTAAATCATTCAAATTTGAAAACTAATGGCACAAATAGAAACTAGACAAATTTTGAATCTAATGCAAAAAGAGTCACTCAAAAACATCAAATATGCTAAAAGATATAAGCAATTTAAAACAGAAACTAAAAATAAAAAACAAATGGAAAACCAAAAACAAATTTCAGAACCCCTTTAGTCCCGGTTGGTGTCCCAAACCGGGACTAAAGGTCTAATCTTTAGTCCCGTTTTGAGACACGAACCGGGACTAAAGGGTGCCCTTTAGTCCCGGTTCGTGTCTCAAACCGGGACTAAATGTCCCATTTGAACCGGAACTAATGCCTTCCCGACACCCTAGCCGCTCGAACCGGGACTAATGCTCACATTAGTCCCGGTTCGTAATGCAACCGGGGCTAAAAGGTGCATTGAGCTTGGACCAAAGCTCTGTTTTCTACTACTGGCTGTTCCTACTTTTTTTTTACAACAGTCAACGCTCGAGCAAAAATAAGTTCCTTTTTTACTCTATTTTGCGCTCTCAACTTCTAAAGTATCCATTCAATACCATCACACATCCATCAGCATTATCTTGGTTCCCTGTAGGAGTTGATCGAAAGGTTTATAATAAGCAATTCACTAGCAAGTTCGAGTCCCTCGACTGAAAGCCAAGCTGAATCTCAAGTTTCCATGGATGACATTACTGCACCTGTACCAATATCCACGGTTTGATTTTTGGTTGTCTATGCAACACACAAGGTGTGTCATTAAAATTTTGTGAAGGAGTGCGGAGATAATGCATGCACCATGTGTAGACGAGACAGGGGTGTCACACACCATAATTACAAAGTCTGCAAACTTTTAATAGGGTGCAGGGAAGGGCTCGTGGAAGTGGTGTGCTAGAAAGTGATAAACAACCTCGTCACCTTGGTGTTGATCATCTAGGTCTTGAATAGGTGGACAACATGACCACCATCAATAATACTGGCAAAGAGAAGTGGCAACACGGAAGGGTCACTTGGGTGTTAGAGGATTTAATTTGTCTCTCCCGTTACAACGCACGGGCCCTTTTACTAATGTGACTCAAACCAGGACAGATTGCTACGTTTGGGCCCGATGAACATCTAGTTAGCCCCTGATGAGGCATCCTGGGAGGATGCTAATTTCATTATGAGTTTTTTTAACATAGTAAAGATGCACGTGCTCATATATACCCGCATACACTCATCCCTATGAACACACACACCCTATCCCTATGAGCACCTCTCAGAGACTGAGCTGACATATCATCTTCAGATTGACGAAGTCACCAATGGCACCTCGTAGTTGACGGCAACATCCCCTCCCACTGAACGCGCATCACCGAAAATCCTAAAATAAATCCAGGAATAAATGCGAGCATCCGGCCTTGAACCCTGGTGAGCCGAGGATACCACTGCCCACCTAATCAACACCATCATAGACCCGTCGTAGACCAATGCAACACCGCGAATGTTTCAGAAACATAGCCTCCGTTTCGGAAGCGCGTTGACAAAGGACGGCATGCGAGCCCTCACTTGGACGCGTGTCATGCACGGGAGGTGGCGGACGAGGCCACTGCGATCTGCCGGACGATGTTAAGCTTTTCCTCAAATACTATCAGATCCGATGGTTCGCGAGGCGGCGGATCTTTAAAAAGATCCGCCGGCCGACGCGTAGCAGCCCCAGAAACTGACCGGAAGCTAGTGGGCCGACCCAGATAAAACGCGGCTTTGGCGAGAGTTCTCGATCCCTCTCGCGGCTGGACTAAAAGTTGGAGCAGAGGTCGGCTCAAAAGAAAAAAAGAAAATAGGTTGGAGCAGGGGGTCCTTCCGTCGACGTATCCAGCGGCGGCAGTTGAGTTTGTTTCGAAGGTATCTCCGGTGTATGGATTCTTCAACCCGCCCAGTTTCCTACAGCGATTCCGGCGCCGTTTTTATTGTCTATCTATTGTACTCCATATGTTTTGGCAACCATATGGATAGTCCAATCCCTCCATCGGTTTTGGCAGCCATATCGACCTACTAGTTGTGTAATGTGTGATCAGATCGACCAGTGTTAGTTTAATTTTGTTCCTTCTGTTCAGGCTGGCTTGAAAAGACCGATGACGAAAACCAAGCGCCGGCTGATGAGACGCGATGAAGGGCAACAACGCCCTCACAAAAGAGCAACTAGGCCAAGTGAGTCCATGCATGCATACCTGTTTCCCTTTTCCCTGCAAGTACAAATTCATAATAATAAAATTTATTTTATTTTCAATCAACTAGCTTTGGATCGCTCGAGCCAATCTAGCCCAGGCCAGGGTTTGAATTTCGGCCGTAAAAAATGGATTTCGGCCGAATTTCGGCCATCTCGGCCTAGGGCGAAATCTATCTTCCGCCGAAATTGGTCAAATTTGAGAAATTTTGGTCAAATTTTAATCAAATTTCAGTCAAAATTTGGTCAAATTTCGGCCGAAATTTTAAAAACGACCGAAATTCGCCATCTCGGCCTAGGGCGAGAAAAATCACAAAACGAAAATCAAAACGCTGGCCCAGGCGCCTTGGGTGGACTCAGTGAGCAAGTGGTTTCAAGATTGCGTAGGAGTCTTGTGTTGCTCGCCTCATTCCATGGTTCGTGATTATACTGTTATAATGCTTCCTCATATTACCTGTTTTTTTAACCATCAGCTATTCAGTTTGCGAGTTTTATTTTCTCTCTGTAGGTCATACCAAGTTAGGGGAATACACAGGCATATGCATCGAAACCTCACGTCCTGATGCTACAAGTTTCCTGACATCAAGACGTTTGATTCCACTTACGTGGCCTACAAGGGAGATCACTGAAAATTTAACGGTAACTTTTTCCTCTACTTTCCTGGATTATTATGCTAACATCATGCCCCTGTAACCATTTAATTCGCCTTGCACTCGTCTCAGATTCAAGTACGCCTTCCGCATGGTCGGATTGTCAGTGGCTGGATAGAGCATCCTGGGAGATATGTTGATTTTTTCATCGTCAACGCCAAGGACTTGTCTGGTTCTGATGCCGTGCCTATAAGCCTTGACTGTGACATGCAGTTTGAGCCTTATAGGAAGGTAGCAGCTGTATGGCGCGATTTCAGTTCAGGAGTTTTAAGGGCCACAAGCGGAGTAGATCTTGCCTCTCTAAGCGCTCTAACCAGTGAGACAATGTTAAGCACATGCCGGATCAACAAGGTGGGCTCCTGTTTTACAGTTGAAACAAATAACTGTCTGGTGGTATATCCTTTGTTTCAGGCATTGTGGATAGCATTTTCCTTGTGTAACTTCATTGCCACTTTTGTGCTAGGCTGGAATTGGAGGCCCCCTTGTTGATTTTGATGGTAACTTTGTTGGGATGAACTGCTCTCGTACCAGAATGAAAAAGACCCCCTACGTGCGAAGGGAGCAAATTCTTCAATTCTTGCGGTATCACCGGATGGTCTGGTATGTACTGCCCTTCTCTGTTTGGCCCACCCATGCGTCTCTTGCTGCATCCTGTACTACATCCCCCTCCTTTTTTTATTTGAGTTCGTGTGTAATGTGTATCATTCCGAAAGCCAAACAGCAGCTTCTGAGGTTGATGAGTTTATATTCCCAAAAAACTGCCCCACTAGTTTTTTTTACTTGTGTGTTTTTTCTTAATAATTTAAGTCTGCACTATACTAAATTAAGGTCGTTATTTCAATGCTGGCACTAATATATATTGCTGCTATACTCGAACTTACATTTAAGAAGACCCATGGGCAAATTGTTTAGATTTTCATAAATTTCTCTGCTGTAACTCTAACTATTTTGCTCCCTTGTTCTGTATTTCCCTTGTTTAATAGCTCATTTTGTGTATGGTCTTTGGTATCTTGTCTTTGTGGATTTATCACGGTGAGCTTTCTTCATTGTGCTGCAGTGTTAGAGCTAAGGAAGGGATTGATGATGCTGAAGAAGCGGGAATCGAAAGTGAGATGAAACAACTATTTTGCAGTATTCCCTCTATCCCAAAATAAATGTCTCAACTTTATACTAACTTTAGTATAAAATTGTATTAAAGTTGAGACACTTATTTTTGGACGGAGGAAGTAGGACATTCACCGTAAGTCCAGCATAAGGCAGCCCCTGTACCCAAGAGGCGTGGCTGTGCGTTTTCGACGAGATGGTAAGTCAGAATCATTTCCTCTTTCTCATAGTGGGTCCTCCTTGTATAGAAGCCTAACAATACAACGAATAACATATCGAAGGTTTCAGCTCTAAACACATGGCCAAGCTGAAAGATATCTCCCAGTTTTAAGAATTGATAAACAACCTAACTGGAAGATTGTCAATTTGAATTTATAAACGATTTAACTGGTTGATTATGGGGATACCATCTGCTAACTTCATGGACCTTGTAAGGGGTCCTACAATGACCCCTTGCAACTAGCATACACTGTACCTGTGTTGCTGTGTAGTTCCTTATGTTTCACATGCACTTTTAATACTTTATCAAGCACTTTTAACTGTGTATCGTGCTAGGCAAGTGTAAGATTCATTTTATGGAAACACAATTCGTCGACGATATCTGGAGTAAACTACCCAAAGGTGTTGCTTCAAAAATGTCTCGAAGTGTTGTCTCACTTGCTTCATTCAATGGTGATGGTTCTGCTGTAGTCATTACTTTTCCATGTTTTAATAAGTGGGTGATGATTAATAACTGAATGATTATCTGTGTAGGAGTTGCAAAATTCTTTGCTTGCACTGGTGTATTTATAAAGTGCAATGCATGCTCTGCAACAATTCTGACTTCAGCAAGTTTGGTTAGAGTTTCTGGTGTTGCACACAGGATTAATGATAACCTGAGGGTTGTTACTGCCAATTGCATTTTAATTTTTTTGCCTTCCCATTTAGGATATTGGTTAACCTGACCTTATTATTGCAGATTGAAGTTTGCCTTCCAAACGAATTTCGAGTTGTAGGGATATTGAGCCTTTATAATTTACATTACAACATTGCTCTTGTTGACATCATGGGGTACTGGGGTCCTCGTGAAATAAAAATCAGCCGGCATCAAGTTACCTCATGTAACAAGGTAATAGCTGTGGGCCGTCTTTTTACTCATCACAATATTAATGGCTGCAAAGGGGAAGATGTTGATTGGCAAATGAAGCAAACTCGATTGCATAGAACTTTGTGTCTCCACGTGTAAAATCACCAAGGTATTTCGTGTGGAATTTTTTTATAGCAATGGAATTGTAACATAAGCCTTGTATATGATGTTGCTTTTGTTTTGCTAGGCTGGGATTGGGGGCCCTCTTATTGACACCGGTGGGAATTTTCTTGGTATGAACTTTTACCATGAGGAAGAAACTCCATTCCTGCCGAGGGATGTTATTCACCGCCTATTGTTGAACTTATATAAAGGATGGTATGTCTTCTTGTTTACACCTGGCTTTTTTATGGTCTAATATGTATAGGTTTTAGGGAAGCTGTCCCATCAATTAGGATCTCTGCACAATCGTCTCTAGTTTCCTAATTTTGCTTGGCTTGATATGACAATTAATGTGTATGCGTTATGCACTTCTGCGTGTACGAATGTGAGAAAGTGTGCTACTTAGTACTGATGAAGTGATGTAATAGTGCATGATTCCGAATAACCTAATTCATCAGGTATTCCGTGTTTCATTATCTTACAGTTCTTATCTTCACCATCTTCCCCCACTCTCCTCTTGCCTTGTCTATTTTTTGTGCATTGGTTAAACTATCTCATTTTCTCATAGTAAAATTATTTTTGGGTGTACCTGTAGGACTAGAGCAGGTCATACTATTGTTGAGGGTGACGAAAAGAGGTATTCTTTCTTACTCATCATGATACCATACCGTACCGTACATTGTTTCAGATAAATGTGTATTCAGTAACTTTTATGGTTTCTGAAATGGTTACTCAACAACAGATGCCTGTTGCCTGGTCCATGTTGGTCCCATGGAGATGCTGATACTATTGCCGAGGGTGGTGTAAACAAGTATTCTTTCTTACATTTGTTTATACTATCTAGTATACATTGGTTATTTTTTTAAATCTTTTCACTGATTTGTATACTTTTTTTATTCATGACAGGTGGCCGTTGCCTGAGCCATATGTGCTCCCTGCTGATATACCTGAACCTACAACATTGGATTTCTACAAGCTGATTAGGATGCACTGTGCTTTTTAGTCCTGCTAGTGCTAGCGGTATTGATAATGTGTTCTTGTTGGTTGGCTGTCTGACCTCCACTCCAACCTTTGTGTTGCTTGAGTTGTCGGATCTTTTTGTTGCACAATGAATGCGAATCAAACTTGTGTAAACAGTGAAGTAGATCTTTGAAAAAACAGATGGAAATACCTTGTCTTCTCTTTCTTCATTTAATTCTAGTTGGCATGCATGATACTACCTATGATACTTTTATTACAACCAGCCTTAGTGTTTGTGTTTTGCCCATTCACTGGATCATGCTGCGCGTCCAGTTTCCCATGCACGCTTGCATCTAATTAATGTGTTTTTGTGGCCACATGGTGATCCAAGATTCTATTGAAAAACGTGGTGGTCGTTTGATCTAAGCAACTGGGTTTATCTCCTCTATGAGTTAAGACTTCAGACGCCCGTGCATTGCGGAAACCATCTAACTATTGTACTAGAATAAACAGGGAACTCCATCTTCTTTAAAAAAGTACAGGGCAAGCGAGGTTAGACATTTTTTAGACATGGTTAACCAAGTTTTGTCATAAGCTCAAACAAACATCTTGTCCGTGGATTCACATAATTTGATGCCATATACCCACTCTGTGAATAAATATAAGAGCTAGCATTTAAATCACTACGTTAGTAATCTATAAATGCACTTATATTTGTTTACGGAGGGAGTTAACACAGAGCTATATCTTCCCTCAAATTCTTTAGACCCTCAAAATTCCAAGAGTTACCCCTCAAACATGGCTTGGAATTTGAGAAGCTTCTCAAATGCCTCCTCAAAACCGGGCCCCCGCGCGGGAAGCTTGTCCTCCTCTTGCTCTCACTGCCACAGTTGCCTCCATGCCTTCTACCCCGCCCTGGGAAAGGACACCCAACTCCCTTCCCCAACCCTCTACAGGCCTCATATATACCCCAAGGGCGATGACATGAGAGGTGCTGACCACCCCGCAAAAAGCAGCGGCAGGCCACGAAGGTCGTGCGCCCTGCCTTGCCATCCAGAAGAGCGGCACCATGGCTTCTGCCATCCCTAGCCCCTCCTCTGCATCCTGCCACCCTTCGATGATGCCGGACGACGAGAAGAGGCACTAGTAGAAAAAGGGCCTAATGTGAAGCTCATTAGTCCCGGTTTGTAACTGAACCGGCACTAATGTGACCATTAGTGTCGGTTCCAACGGCTAGGCGGGCGGCGCTCATTAGTACCGGTTCGTGGCGAACCTTTAGTACCGGTTCGTGTCACGAACCGGTACTAAAGAGGTGGTGGCCTTTAGTACGGGTTGGTGGCTCCAACCCGTACTAAAGATCCCACTTTTACTACCGGTTGGTGCCACCAACTGGTACTAAAGGTGGTGGCCTTTAGTACGGGTTGGTGGCTCCAAGTACCGGTTGGAGCCACCAACCGGTACTAAAGGTGGCACGCTGCCACCCGCAGTGCACAATATTTAGTCCCACCTCGCTAGTTGACAGGAGCTCGCACCGATTTATAAGTGTTGGGGAACGTAGCAGAAATTCAAAATTTTCTACGCAACACCAAGATCAATCTATGGAGTAATCTAGCAACGAGGGGAAGGGGAGTGCATCTACATACCCTTGTAGATCGCGATGCGGAAGCATTGCAAGAATGCGGATGAAGGATTCGTACTCGCAGCGATTCAGATCGCGGTTGATTCCGATCTAAGCACCGAACCACGGCGCCTCCGCGTTCAACACACGTGCAGCCCGGTGACGTCTCCCATGCCTTGATCCAGCAAGGAGAGAGGGAGAGGTTGGGGAAGACTCCGTCCAGCATCAGCACGACGGCGTGGTGGTGATGGAGGAGCGTGGCAATCCCACAGGGCTTTGCCAAGCACCGCGGGAGAGGAGGAGGGAGAGAGGTAGGGCTGCGCCAAGAGAGAGACCATCTCGTGTGTTTGCAGCCCCACATACCTCAAGTATATATAGGGGAAGGGGAGGGGCTGCGCCCCCATCTAGGGTTCCCTCCCCAGGGGTGGCGGCAGCCCCCAAACCCATCTAGGGTGCGGCCAAGGGGAAAAGAGAGGGGGCGCCACTAGGGTGGGCCTTAAGGCCCATCTGGACCTAGGGTTTGCCCCCTCCCACTCTCCCTGCGCCTTGGGCCTTGGTGGGGGGGCGCACCAGCCCACCTGGAGCTGGTCCCCTCCCACACTTGGCCCACGCAGCCTTCTGGGGCTGGTGGCCCCACCTGGTGGACCCCCGGGACCCTCCCGGTGGTCCCGGTACATTACCGATAGCACCCGAAACTTTTCCGGTGACCAAAACAGGACTTCCCATATATAAATCTTTACCTCCGGACCATTCCGGAACTCCTCGTCACGTCCGGGATCTCATCCGGGACTCCGAACAACATTCGGTAACCACGTATATCTATTCCCTATAACCCTAGCGTCATCGAACCTTAAGTGTGTAGACCCTACGGGTTCGGGAACCATGCAGACATGACCGAGACGTTCTCCGGCCAATAACCAACAGCGGGATCTGGATACCCATGTTGGCTCCCACATGTTCCACGATGATCTCATCGGATGAACCACGATGTCGGGGATTCAATCAATCCCGTATACAATTCCCTTTGTCTATCGGTATGTTACTTGCCCGAGATTCGATCGTCGGTATCCCGATACCTTGTTCAATCTCGTTACCGGCAAGTCTCTTTACTCGTTCCGTAACTCACATCATCCCGTGATCAACTCCTTGGTCACATTGTGCACATTATGATGATGTCCTACCGAGTGGGCCCAGAGATACCTCTCCGTTTACACGGAGTGACAAATCCCAGTCTCGATTCGTGCCAACCCAACAGACACTTTCGGAGATACCTGTAGTGCACCTTTATAGCCACCCAGTTACGTTGTGACGTTTGGTACACCCAAAGCATTCCTACGGTATCCGGGAGTTGCACAATCTCATGGTCTAAGGAAATGATACTTGACATTAGAAAAGCTTTAGCAAACGAACTACACGATCTTGTGCTAGGCTTAGGATTGGGTCTTGTCCATCACATCATTCTCCTAATGATGTGATCCCGTTATCAACGACATCCAATGTCCATGGTCAGGAAACCGTAACCATCTATTGATCAACGAGCTAGTCAACTAGAGGCTTACTAGGGACATGGTGTTGTCTATGTATCCACACATGTATCTGAGTTTCCTATCAATACAATTCTAGCATGGATAATAAACGATTATCATGAACAAGGAAATATAATAATAACCAATTTATTATTGCCTCTAGGGCATATTTCCAACAGTCTCCCACTTGCACTAGAGTCAATAATCTAGTTCACATCGCCATGTGATTAACACTCACAGGTCACATCACCATGTGACCAACATCCAAAGAGTTTACTAGAGTCAACAATATAGTTCACATCACTATGTGATTAACACTCAATGAGTTCTGGTGTGATCATGTTATGCTTGTGAGAGAGGTTATTAGTCAACGGGTCTGAACCTTTCAGATCCGTGTGTGCTTTACGAATATCTATGTCATCTTGTGGATGCTACCACGCGCTACTTGGAGCCATTTTAAATAATTGCTCTACTATACAAATCCGGTTTACTACTCAGAGTCATCCGGATTAGTTTCAAAGTTCGCATCAACGTAACCCTTTACGACGAACTCCTTTTCACCTCCATAATCGAGAAAATTCCTTAGTCCACTAGATACTAAGGATAAGTTCGACCGCTGTAATGTGATCCATTCCCGGATCACTATTGTACCCCTTGACCAACTCATGGCAAGGCACACTTTATGTGCGGTACACAACATAGCATACTGTAGAGCCTACGTCTAAAGCATAGGGGACGACCTTCGTCCTTTCTCTCTCTTCTGCTGTGGTCAGGTCTTGAGTCTTACTCAATACTCACACCTTCTAACACAGCCAAAAAATCCTTCTTTGCTGATCCATTTTGAACTCTTTCAAAATCATCTCAAGGTGTGCGTTCTTTGAAAGTATCATCGGGCGTCTTGATCTATCTCTATAGATCTTGATGCCCAATATATAAGCAGATTTATCCAGGTCTTCCTTTGAAAAACTCCTTTCAAACAACCCTTTATGCTTTCCAGAAATTTTACATCATTTCGAATCAACAATATGTCATTCACATATACTTATCAGAAATGTTGTAGCGCTCCCACTCACTTTATTGTAAATACAAGTTTCTAACAAACTTTGTATAAACCCAAAAACTTTGATCACTCCATCAAAGCGTATATTCTGACTCCGAGATGCTTGCTCTAGTCCATGGAAGGATCGCTGGAGCTGGCATACCTTTTAGCATCCTTAGGATCAACAAAACCTTTCTGATTGTATCACATACAACCTTTCCTTACGAAAACTGGTAAGGAAACTTGTTTTGACATCCATCTGCCAGATTTCATAAATGCAGCTAATGCTAACATGATTCCGACGGACTTAAGCATCGCTACGGATGAGAAAATCTCATCGTAGTCAACTCCTTGAACTTGTGAAAATACTCTTTGCCACAAGTCGAGCTTCATAGACGGTAACCTTACCGTCCACGTCCGTCTTCTTCTTAAAGATCCATTTATCTCAATGGCTTGCCGATCATCGGGCAATTTCACCAAAGTCCATGCTTTGTTCTGATACATGGATCCTATCTCGGATTTCATGGCTTCTAACCATTTGTCGGAATATGGGCCCACCATCGCTTCTCCATAGCTCGTAGGTTCATTGTTGTCTAGCAACATGACTTCCAAGACAGGATCACGCATTACTCTGACGTAGTACGCATCCTCGTCGTCCTACGAGGTTTGGTAGTGACTTGATCCGAAGTTTCATGATCACTATCATAAGCTTCCACTTCAATTGGTGTAGGTGCCACAGGAACAACTTCCTGTGCCCTGCTACACACTAGTTGAAGTGACGGTTCAATCACCTTATCAAGTCTCCACCATCCTCCCACTCAATTCTTTCGATGGAAACTTTTCCTTGAGAAAGGACTCGTTTCTAGAAGCAATTACTTTTGCTTCCAGATCTGAAATAGGAGGTATACCCAATTGTTTTGGGTATTCTATGAAGATGCATTTACCCGCTTTGGGTTCGAGCTTATCAGCCTGAAACTTTTTCACATAAGCGTCGCAGCCCCAAACTTTTAAGAAACGACAGCTTAGGTTTCTCTAAACGGTGTCGTCTCAACGGAATTGCGTGGTGCACCTTTTAAAGTGAATGCAGTTGTCTCTAATGCCTAACCCATAAACGATAGTGTAATTCGATAAGAGACATCTTGGTATGCACCATATCCAATAGGGTGCAGTTATGATGTTCGGACGCACCATCACACTATGGTGTTCCAGGCGGTATTAATTGTGAAACACTTTCCACAATGTCTTAATTGTGTGCCAAACTCGTAACTCAGATATTCATCTCTATGATCATATCATAGACATTTTATCCTCTCGTCACGACGATCTTCAACTTCACTCTGAAATTACTTGAACCTTTCAATAATTCAGACTTGTGTTTCATCAAGTAAATATTCTCAGCATCTACTCAAATCATCTGTGAAGTAAGAACGTATCGATATCCACTGCGTGCCTCAGCACTCATTGGATAGCACACATCAAATGTATTACTTCCAACAAGTTGCTCTCTTGTTCCATCTTACTGAAAACGAGGCCTTTCAGTCATCTTGCCCATGTGGTATGATTTGCATGTCTCAAGTGATTCAAAATCAAGTGAGTCCAAACGATCCATCTACATGGAGTTTCTTCATGCATATATACCAATAGACATGGTTCGCATGTCTCAATCTTTTCAAAAACGAGTGAGTCCAAAGATCCATCTATATGGAGCTTCTTCATGCGTTCTATACCAATATGACTCAAATGGCAGTCCACAAGTATGTGGTACTATCATTACTATTTTATATCTTTTGGCACGAACATGTGTATCACTGCGATCGAGATTCATTTTAGGTGCAAGACCATTGAAGGTATTATTCAAATAAACAGAGTAACCATTATTCTCCTTAAATGAATAACCGTATTGCGATAAACATAATCCAATCATGTTTATGCTCAACGCAAACACCAATCTCGATGGTAGAGGGAGCATGCGATGTTTGATCACATCAACCTTGGAAACACTTCCAACACATATCGTCATCTCACCTTTAGCTAGTCTCCGTTTATTCCGCAGCTTTTATTTCGAGTTACTAACACTTAGCAACCGAACCGGTATCTAATACCCTGGTGTTGCTAGGAGTACTAGTAAAGTACACATTCATATAATGTATGTCCAATATACTTCTGTCGACCTTGCATGCCTTCTCATCTACCAAGTATCTAGGGTAGTTCTGCTTCAGTGACCGTTCCCCTCATTACAGAAGCACTTAGTCTCGGGTTTGGGTTCAACCTTGGGTTTCTTCACTAGAGCAGCAACTGATTTGCCGTTTCATGAAGTATCCCTTCTTGCCCTTGCCCTTCTAGAAACTAGTGGTTTTACTAACCATCAACAATTGATGCTCCTTCTTGATTTCTACTTTCGCGGTGTCAAACATCGCGAGTTGCTCAAGGATCATCATGTCTATCCCTGATATGTTATAGTTCATCACGAAGCTCTAATAGCTTGGTGGCAGTGACTATGGAGAACCATCACTATCTCATCTGGAAGATTAACTCCCACTCGATTCAAGTGATTGTAGCACTCAGACAATCTGAGCACATGCTCAACGATTGAGCTTTTCTCCCTTAGTTTGCAGGCTTAAGAAACTTGTCAGAGGTCTCATACCTCTTGACGTGGGCACTAGTCTGAAATCCCAATTTTAGTCTTCGGAACATCTATATGTTCTGCGACGTTTCAAAAAACATCTCTGGTGCCACAATTCTAAACCATTAGCATTACGCACTGAACTATCACGTAGTCATCAAAACGTGTATGTCAGATGTTTCGTAACATCTACAGACGACGCTGAGGTTCAGCACACCGAGCGGTGCATTAAGGACATAAGCCTTCTGTGCAGCAATGAGGACAATCCTCAGTTTACGGACCCAGTCCGCATAATTGCTACTACCAACTTTCAACTAAATTTTCTCTAGGAACATATCTTAAATAGTAGAACTAAAGTGCAAGCTATGACATAATTTGCAAAGACCTTTTGACTATGTTCATGATAATTGAGTTCATCTGATTAATGAACTCCCACTCAGATAGACATCCCTCTAGTCATCTAAGTGATACATGATCCGAGTCAAACTAGGCCGTGTCCGATCATCACGTGAGACGGACTAGTCATCATCAGTGAACATCTCCATGTTGATCGTATCTGCTATACGACTCATGTTCGACCTTTCGGTCTCTTGTGTTCAGAGGCCATGTCTGTACATGCTAGGCTCGTCAAGTCAACCTAAGTGTTTCGCATGTGTTCCGAGGCCATGTCTGTATATGCTAGGCTCGTCAACACCCGTTGTATTCGAATGTTAGAATCTATCACACCCGATCATCACGTGGTGCTTCGAAACAACGAACCTTCGCAATGATGCACAGTTAGGGGGAACACGTCTCTTGAAATTTTAGTGAGGGATCATCTTATTTATGCTACCGTCGTTCTAAGCAAATAAGATGTAAACATGATAAACATCACATGCAAATCATAAAGTGACGTGATATGGACAATATCATCTTGCGCCTTTTGATCTCCATCTTCGAGGCGCGGCATGATCACCTTCGTCACCGGCATGACACCATGATCTCCATCATCGTGTCTTCATGAAGTTGTCTCACCAACTATTACTTCTACTACTATGGCTAACGGTTAGCAATAAAGTAAAGTAATTACATGGCGTTATTCATTGACACGTGGGTCATACAATAAATTAAGACAACTCCTATGGCTCCTGCCGGTTGTCATACTCATCGACATGCAAGTCATGATTCCTATTACAAGAACATGATCAATCTCATACATCACATATATCATTCATCACATCCTTTTGGCCATATCACATCACATAGCATACCCTGCAAAAACAAGTTAGACGTCCTCTAATTGTTGTTGCATGTTTTACGTGGCTGCTATGGGTTTCTAGCAAGAACGTTTCTTACCTACGCAAAAGCCGCAACGTGATATGCCAATTTCTATTTACCCTTCATAAGGACCCTTTTCATCGAATCCGATCCGACTAAAGTGGGAGAGACAGATACCCGCTAGCCACTTTATGCAGCTAGTGCATGTCAGTTGGTGGAACCTGTCTCACATAAGCGTACGTGTAAGGTCGGTCCGGGCCGCTTCATCCCACAATGCCGCCGAATCAAGATAAGACTAGTAACGGCAAGTAAATTGACAAAATCGACGCCCACAACTACTTTGTGTTCTACTCGTGCATAGAAACTACGCGTAGACCTAGCTCATGATGCTACTGTTGGGGAACGTAGCAGAAATTCAAAATTTTCTACGCAACACCAAGATCAATCTATGGAGTAATCTAGCAACGAGGGGAAGGGGAGTGCATCTACATACCCTTGTAGATCGCGATGCGGAAGCGTTGCAAGAACGCAGATGAAGGAGTCGTACTCACAGCGATTCAGATCGCGGTTGATTCCGATCTAAGCATCGAACCACGGCGCCTCCGCGTTCAACACACGTGCAGCCCGGTGACGTCTCCCACGCCTTGATCCAGCAAGGAGAGAGGGAGAGGTTGGGGAAGACTCCGTCCAGCATCAGCACGACGGCGTGGTGGTGATGGAGGAGCGTGGCAATCCTGCAGGGCTTCGCCAAGCACCGCGGGAGAGGAGGACAGAGAGAGGTAGGGCTGCGCCAAGAGAGAGACCATCTCGTGTGTTTGCAGCCCCAAATACCTCAAGTATATATAGGGGAAGGGGAGGGGCTGCGCCCCCATCTAGGGTTCCCTCCCGAGGGGTGTCGGCAGCCCCCAAACCCATCTAGGGTGCGGCCAAGGGGAAAAGAGAGGGGGGGCCACTAGGGTGGGCCTTAAGGCCCATCTGGACCTAGGGTTTGCCCCCTCCCACTCTCCCTGCGCCTTGGGCCTTGGTGGGGGGCGCACCAGCCCACCTGGAGCTGGTCCCCTCCCACACTTGGCCCACGCAGCCTTCTGGGGCTGGTGGCCCCACCTGGTGGACCCCCGGGACCCTCCCGGTGGTCCCGGTACATTACCGATAGCACCCGAAACTTTTCCGGTGACCAAAACAGGACTTCCCATATATAAATCTTTACCACCGGACCATTCCGGAACTCCTCGTCACGTCCGGGATCTTATCCGGGACTCCGAACAACATTCGGTAACCACGTATATCTATTCCCTATAACGCTAGCGTCATCAAACCTTAAGTGTGTAGACCCTACGGGTTCGGGAACCATGCAGACATGACCGAGACGTTCTCCGGCCAATAACCAACAGCGGGATCTGGATACCCATGGTGGCTCCCACATGTTCCACGATGAACCACGATGTCGGGGATTCAATCAATCCCGTATACAATTCCCTTTGTCTATCGGTATGTTACTTGCCCCAGATTCGATCATCGGTATCCCGATACCTTGTTCAATCTCGTTACCGGCAAGTCTCTTTACTCGTTCCGTAACTCACATCATCCCGTGATCAACTCCTTGGTCACATTGTGCACATTATGATGATGTCCTACCGAGTGGGCCCAGAGATACCTCTCCGTTTACACGGAGTGACAAATCCCAGTCTCGATTCGTGCCAACCCAACAGACACTTTCGGAGACACCTGTAGTGCACCTTTATAGCCACCCAGTTACGTTGTGACGTTTGGTACACCCAAAGCATTCCTACGGTATCCGGGAGTTGCACAATCTCATGGTCTAAGGAAATGATACTTGACATTAGAAAAGCTTTTAGCACACGAACTACACGATCTTGTGCTAGGCTTAGGATTGGGTCTTGTCCATCACATCATTCTCCTAATGATGTGATCCCGTTATCTACGACATCCAATGTCCATGGTCAGGAAACCGTAACCATCTATTGATCAACGAGCTAGTCAACTAGAGGCTTACTAGGGACATGGTGTTGTCTATGTATCCACACATGTATCTGAGTTTCCTATCAATACAATTTTAGCATGGATAATAAACGATTATCATGAACAACGAAATATGATAATAACCAATTTATTATTGCCTCTAGGGCATATTTCCAACAATAAGCCCCGCCGCGGCTACCGTGTCGAGCTCCTCTCTAAGCAGGCCTTTGTGGGCCTATTGCAAGTCTTCTGCCCTGTGGGGCCTACTGGTCCGTACGGGCCTGCATCCTGGCCCAACTAGAGGTTGGGTTTCTAGTCGTATGCAGGCCGTGCCAGCCCAGCGGGCTGTTTTTGCTTTATTTCAAAAAAAAATCTTTAGTTGGTGTTACCAACCGGGACTAAAGGTCCCCCAGACCACAACGCGCCTCGTGCCACGTGGTGGGCCTTTGGTCCCGGTTCGTGTTGAACCGGGACTAAAGGGGGGGGACCTTTAGTCCCCACCCTTTAGTGCCGGTTCCAGAACTGGTACTAAAGGTACTTACGAACCGGTACTAAAAGTCGTATTTCTACTAGTGAGGCACTGCCATTCGTCGGAGCTGGCTAATGAGAGGCACCGCCTCCATACGGCAATGTCAATGCAGAAAGTGGAGACCAAGGAAGAAGGATGCGTACTAGAGACCCACTTGATACCATCCCCTCCACCTCTGGTCATCCCAACTTCTCCTCTGCCGCCCCCCTATGTTCATCGATGCCGACAAAGATGATCGTTCTAATGCTCAATAGGTAAAAATGGTTTGTTCTTCTTCTTTTATGTTGTTGAATTTTGGTGATGCAATGCAACAGTAGTTCAAGGATCATGTGATGTACATACTAGGTGATGATTTTCCCATTGTGGTGTGCAAAATGAGTCGGATGACTTGGAGCAATTCATCTGGGCGTTGGATGGTAGTAACAACTCGGGCTCCACGGCATTGCCTTGTCTATGGAGGATCAAAGCTAAGAAGATGGGGGTAGTCCCGAGGTGGAGCTTGACCCACAAACTATGAAGAGGAAGCTCACAAGGTCAGTGAACTACAAGGTTAAGGACCACGTAGCTTTTTGCGAAGCTTGGATGGACATCTATTTTAATGCCACCGTTGGATCCAATCAAACCATGTCTGGGGAGAAGGGCTAGGTACAAAACCCTTAAATCGCTCAAAATTTGAGGTGTGAAGTTTTGGAGGTTAGTTTGGTGAGTTATGTTTTAGGAAAAAGACTAGATATACTCTAAGAGGAGCTGGATTACCATAATCCACACCATTTCTACAAGGGCTTAGACCAGGCCCTTTGTGTTGGGGATATGATTATTAGTATGACCCGCCCATGAGGGGCCGGGTTATACTCATGACGACTCATCAAGCCCAAGACAGCTCCTGGAGATGGCGGGTTAATTAAGGGCCCAGGGCCCAAAGGGCGACTTAAGGCCCGTAGTGATAAACCACCATATATGTGTAAACTTGTATTATAAGGCAGGAATAGAGAGAAACCGAGCCGGACACTGTTTATGAGCCGGCCGGGACGCTATGAGCCGCTGGGCATCGACCTCTGTATATAAAGGGACGACCCGGCAGCGGTTCAGGGCAAGTAACATCAGATCGAGAGCTAGGTCAAGCGGATTTGCTCCCTGGTTATCGAGAGATAAGTAATCCCACTCAAAACTGGATCGTAGGCTTTTACCTTCACCGGAAGGGGCCGAACCAGTATAAACCTCGTGTCCTTTGTCCCTATTAACCCATTCTTGCTTCCTAGTTGCGATGGCTCCATGACTAAGTCCTTTCACTAGGACATCTGCCGTGACAATTCCACGACAGTTGGCGCCCACCGTGGGGCCAGCGCACGTTGGATTTGAGTTCTTGAAGGGCAGCTTCGAAGGGCTCAAGGTATACGCTGTGGGCCGGATGACCAAGAGTCGTCGCGGCAAGCTCTACATTGACGACGCAGGCTAGGGCCCCGACGCCGGCTCAATTGAGTACGGGTACCGGGTCCCCTTCAGCGGAATTCACGTCTTCATCGGCTGGATCGGCGTGCCGGGCCCTGAGCCGGACATCTGCACCGACATCGTCGAGACAGCTCAGCGTGCAAGACCCGCCCGCGCTCCGCCCGCCATGAAGCGTGCCTTCGTGGGATGCATCCATGGTGGGGAAGTTCCTGAAGGATCCATGTCTGACGGTGAGACGGCCATCTATTCGGACGGTGAGTCGTCCATGGGTGAGACAGATTCGTTGTATCAATTGCAAGACGGCGGGCTTGGGGGCTGTTCCGATGGCAGCAGTATTCCGGACCCCTTTGAGCCGCCGAGCAGAGTAGGGATCTTCATGGCTGGCACTCAACCAGGTCAAAACTCTACGGCTGCGGCAGCAATAACCTCCGGGTCAGCGGCAGCCGGGGCAGGAGGCCCTGTGCGCTCGCCGGCTCTGGTGCTGATTGATCTCACGGATAGGCTGACAACCCTGTTAACCGCCACAGTTAATCCGGTGGATCAGGCTGAACATGATACAGAGGTGACTCGGTTACGTGAGGAGATAGCACAAGCCAAGGAAAACCTAGCAGCTGAGGATACCAGGTTGGCCGCAGAACGGGCGGCTCTGGATGCTCGAGCTCAGCAGCTTCAATCAGAAGCGTTCCAGCTTACGATGGATTTAAACACATCAAATGAGGTCATGAGGAGGAGGCACCAGAAGTCCCAATCCCGTCCGCCCTCGATCTACGATCCTAGAAATCTCTTCCGCACACCCGGAGTAGGTCCCAGTAATCCGCCAGAGGTAAACCCGGCTGCGACGCCCGGGGCTGGGACGCCGGTTCAACCCCGGGCGACGGAACCTCCTCGATTGAACACTGCACCGCCTCAGTATGTGCCAACACCACCGGGTCATTATTCTAACCCGTTGGAGAACATGATCGCTGCGGCGGCACGATTGGCGGCTCTCCGGGCGAAGGGCGATTCTCCGACGGCGATCGAAACATGTAGGGTCAGAGAACTTCTTCAGACGGCTCTGGCACAGCAGGAGGCATACTCTTACAGTCGAGACAGAATTCATTCGACCCCTCGCCCAAGCCGGAGCCCGAGTTATAGCAGACATATGGACTCGGCGACAGTTTCAAGCAATATCTGACGCCGTGATCAGCCAGGCGGGTGAGACCCGGCGCGAGATGGGGCCCTTAACTTGGTTAATCAGGATAGGGAACGCCAAGAGGCTGAGCGGGCAGCTCAGCAGGCGATGGAGCAGGCAGCTCAGGGGGCGGCTTACCAGCCTTCCCCGGTTTATCCGACGACTTCTATTGAGGCAGGCGCGACCACAAGAACCGGAGGTGTCCCTTGCTTAGTGCCAGCACTGCGTAATGAGCGTTTGCCCAAGGATTTTAAGGGGCCTTGAAAGGTGCCTAATTACACGGCTGACTTGCAGCCCGGGGCGTGGATTGAAAGTTATGAGATGGCCATGGAATTGCTGGAGGTCAGTGACGCGGCAATGGCCAAGTACTTCACTATGATGCTGGATGGAACGGCCCGCACTTGGTTAAAGGGACTGCCACCTAATTCCATTGGTTCCTGGGCCGAGTTAAAGGCCCGGTTCATTCAGAACTTTAAGGACACATGCAAGCAACCCATGTCGATTGTGGACTTGACTAATTGCAAGCAAGAGGAAGGTGAGTCCATGACCCATTGGGTGCGTCGGGTGAAGGAAATAATGCATTCATCTGATAAGATGGATGCCGGCTCTGCAGTCTTAATGTTGGAGAAAAAATGCCGTTTTGAACCTCTGAAACAGAAGCTGGGGCGGCTCAAGCGCGATTGTAATGACATGGGCCAGCTGATGGCGGCTCTGGTCAAATACGCCGATTCCGATAGTACCAAGGATCCCGCGTCTGATGAAGAGAAGACAGGCAAGGGAAAGAAGAACGGCAACGCTAAGGGTCTTCAGCATAACCCGGCGAATCAGGGAGGTAATAATAAACGTAAGGCTGACGGTAGCTCGGAGTTTGTGGCGAATACGCAAGGCAACAATCAACGACGTAAGGGGAGGCGACCTCCTCGGTCGGGCGGGTCAGGTCCCACCCTTGAGTAGTTATTGAATGAGCCCTGTCCAAGACACGACACCCGGGAGAAGCCGGCCACTCATCTATGGAAAGACTGTACGATCATGCAGGCTTTCAAGAATTCTAACATGTTTGATGGAAATCACGGGCCGGGCGGTGGCTCAGGCGGTGGCGGCTTTCATGGCCCGGGCGGCGGCTCAGGCGGCGGAGGTTTTCATGGCCAGGGCCCTCAAGGTCACCAAGGTGGTTATAATCAGCAATCTGGCCAAGGGGGTCAACAGCAGCAGCAATCCGGGTATCAGAGGAACACAAAACAGCTGAATAGTGGGCAGTATCACGTGTTCACCACTAGCTTATGCAAAAGGGACCAAAAGCTTCATAAAAGGGCGGTGAACGCTGTTGAACCGGCGGTTCCTCGTTATCTGAGATGGTCTGAGCAGCCCATTATATGGAGTAGGGAGGATCACCCTCCCCGGGTTGACAATCCGGGTCACTTGGCCTTAGTGGTGGCACCTCAAGTTGGTGGATACAAATTTACAAAAGTGCTCATGGATGGAGGCAGCAGCATCAACATCCTCTATTATGAGACCTTTCGTCGTATGGGGTTGACTGATAAAAATCTCAAGACGTCCAACACAGTTTTCCATGGAGTAGTGCCCGGTAAGCCGGCGTACCCAGTGGGTAAGATTGAGCTGGAAGTAGCCTTTGGGGATGAGCATGATTCCAGGGCTGAGAAGTTAACCTTTGAGGTAGTCAAAATCCGGAGCCCATACCACACATTGTTTGGACGGCCGGCTTATGCAAAGTTCATGGCGCGGCCGTGTTATGTCTACCTGCAGCTCAAAATGCCGGGTCATAAGGGCACCATCACAGTACATGGGAGTCAGAAGATAGCCTTGGAATGTGAGGAAGGCGATGCTGCTTATGCTGAATATGTTTGTGCAACAGAGGAGTTGAAGTTCTACAAGGACAATGTTGACCCAGCAGACATGACGTCTATGAAAAAGCCAACCACGGAACATGAGCCGGTGATGAAATTTAAGTCGGCTGATGAAACCAAGCTTGTTGATTTTGTTCTAGGCGACTCATCTAAGCAGTTCAGTATCAGTGCTAATCTGGATCCCAAATAGGAAAGCGCGCTCATCGATTTCATCCGTGAGAACCGGGACATCTTTGCATGGAAACATTCTGACATGCCGGGTGTACCGAGAGAACTCGCTGAGCACACTCTTAATATTGATCCAAAATTTAAGCCGGTCAAGCAGTTTCTTCGGCGGTTTAATGAGGAGAGGCGTAAAGCTATTGGTGAGGAGGTGGCCCGGCTCTTGGCGGCCGGGTTTATTGTTGAAGTTTTTCACCCAGAGTGGTTGGCTAACCTGGTACTTGTGCTCAAAAAGAACGGCACCTGGCATATGTGTGTAGATTACACGGACTTAAACAAGGCTTGTCCAGCTGATCCTTTTGCTCTTCCCCATATTGATCAAATCATTAATGCTACGGCGGGTTGTGAGCGTTTGAGCTTTTTGGATGCTTACTCTGGGTATCATCAGATCAAAATGGCAGTTAAGGACCAGGAGAGAAGACGGCTTTCATCACTCCGTTTGGAGCCTTCTGTTATGTGTCTATGCCTTTTGGGCTTAAGAGTGCCCAGGTGACTTATCAGCGATGTGTGCAAAATTGCCTCCACATTCAGATTGGGCGCAACGTTCATGCTTATGTGGATGATATTGTGGTGAAGTCCAGAGAGAAGGAGACCTTGATAGATGATTTGAAGGAAACCTTTGATAATCTCCGGGTCTACAAGAGGATGCTTAACCCGGCCAAGTGCGTTTTTGGAGTGCCAGCTGGCAAGCTTTTGGGTTTTCTGGTCTCTAACAGAGGCATCGAGGCTAACCCGGAGAAGATCAAGGCAATCACCTCTTTGGCTAAGCCGGCGTGTATCAATGATGTTCAGCGTCTGGCGGGTCGTATTGCTGCTTAAAGCCGGTTAGGTGAGAAGGCCATACCGCTGTATCAGATGATGAAGAAGACAGACGATTTTGTCTGGAGTGATGCTGCTAACGCTGCCTTCGAAGATTTGAAGAGATAGCTATCTGAGCCGCCGGTCCTTGCTGCTCCCATTGATAAGGAGCCCTTATTGCTATATGTGGCTGCTAACACACGTGCTGTCAGTGTTGCCATTGTGGTGGAGCGCAAGGAGGCAGGTAAGGAACATCCGGTTCAACGGCCGGTTTACTACATCAGTGAGGTGCTTATTCAGTCCAAGCAAAGATATCCACATTGGCAGAAGCTCGTTTGTGGGGTATTCATGGCAAGCCGGAAGTTTAAGCAATAATTCCAGGGTGACCCCATTACTGTGGTCAGTTCTGCTCCTTTGGGAGATATCATTCAAAATAGAGAGGCCACAGGATGAGTCGCCAAGTGGGCCATTGAACTTGGGCCTCATGGCTTAAAGTATGTGCCACACACTGCTATCAAGTCTCAAGCACTGGTGGATTTCATAAACGATTGGACGGAGCAGCAGATGCCTGAAGAAAAGCCGGACAACACATATTGGACTATTCATTTTGATGGGTCCAGGCAATTGGAAGGCTCGGGGGCTGGAGTTGTCTTGGCTTCCCCTCGAGGTGACAAATTTTGTTATGTACTCCGGTTGATGTTTCCCTATACTAACAATGCAGCCGAGTATGAGGCCTTGCTCCATGGTCTTCGGATGGCTAAGGAGATGAAGTTAAGCCGGGTAAGGTGCTTCGACGATTCAGATTTGGTGGCTCAACAAGTATCAGGCAAGTGGGATTCTAAGGATCCTCTCATGGCGGCTTATCGCCATGAAGTTGACGCCATTGTTGGACACTTCAAAGGTTACCAGGTGGAGCACATTGATCGCAGAAAGAACAAGGCGGCCGATGCTTTAAGCCGATTGGGGTCTCAGCGTAAGCCGGTGCCACCTAACACCTTTTTGAATGTTTTGCATAACCCTTCTATCAAGTTGCCTACAGAGGAAGACTTAGCTGTTCCTGACCCGGAAGCACAACTGGTGGCGGCTCTTTACGTTATCCCAGATTGGACAGTGCCATATTTGGCTTACATGACCCGGGGCGAGTTGCCTGAGGACGAAACCTTAGCTAGATAGATAACCCGGCGGTCTAAATCAATGACGACTGTTCATGGGGAGTTACATCATCGCAGTGTCACTGGAGCGTTTCAGCGTTGTGTCTCTCCCGAGGAAGGTCAAGAAATTCTTCATGAGATTCATGAAGGAGATTGTGGCCATCACGCCAGTTCAAAATCCCTCATGGCCAAGGCTTTTCGTCATGGATTTTATTGGCTAACGGCTCATGCTGACGCGGAAGATCTGGTCAGTAAATGTGACGGTTGTCAGAAGTTCTCACGGCGGGCTCATGTACCGGCTCAAGAATTGAGGATGATTCCAATTACTTGGCCGTTGCGGTCTGGGGACTTGACATGGTTGGGCCTTTCAAAAGGTCCAAAGATAAAAAGACCCACCTCTTGGTGGCGGTTGACAAATTCACAAAGTGGGTTGAGGCAGAGCCAGTCAGTAAGTGTGATGCAGCCACGGCGGTTCAATTCATGCAAAAGGTGATCTTTCGCTTTGGTTTTCCACACAGTATTATAACTGACAATGGTACTAATCTGCCCAAGGGTGCCATGGAGGAATTCTAACAACGTGAGCATATTCGGCTTGATGTTTCGTCAGTAGCTCACCCCCAATCTAATGGGCAGGCTGAAAGAGCCAATCAGGAAATCTTGAAGGGCATCAGGCCCCGGCTTATGGTTCCTTTGCAGCGGACTCCGGCTTGTTGGGTAGAAGAATTACCTTCTGTGATATGGAGCATCAATACTACCCCCAACAGGTCTATGGGTTACACGCCTTTCTTCATGGTTTATGGTGTAGAGGCGGTTCTACCTAGTGACATCCATCATGACTCGCCCCGCGTGGCGGCTTACGTTGAAGCTAATAATGAACAAGCCCGTCGGGATGCACTTGACCTGTTAGATGAGAAGCGCGACTTAGCAGCAGCTCGCTCGGCGATTTACCAACAGGACTTGCGCCATTATCACAGCCGCCGGGTTAAGTCCAGAACCTTTCAAGAAGGTGACTTGGTGCTCCGGCTCATCCAGGATCAGTCTGATGCGCACAAGCTATCCCCGCCTTGGGAAGGACCTTTTGTGGTCAGCAAGAACTTGAACAACGGGTCATACTACCTTATCGATGTTCGAGAGCACAAAGACTCACGTAAGTCGGAGAAGGAGACCCGCCGGCTGTGGAATATTGCTCATCTTCGGCCTTACTACGCTTAAGCCACCGGCTCTCGTGATGTACATATTTTGACGATGTGTATATTATGATAAGTAATAGAGCAGGACCTCTATACTTTTCATCCTCAGTGATCATATGTCTTTATCATTCTAATTATAAAACGACCAATTGGGGGCTGATCGTATTCGAATTTAATTTAACCCTCTTGGTCCGGCTCATGATCGTATTCGAATCTAGCCATTAAACCTCATGGTCACTAGGGGGCTTCCTATTCAAACATAGGTTGTATTCGAACCAAAGAGAACATACCTGTCGATACCCTTTTGATCGGCACACTACCAAACTCACTAGGGGGCTTCTTGATCGTATCTGAATCATAGCTCAACCCCTTTTGGGTCCAACGTTGATCGTATTCGAATCAGCTTCGTTAAAAAACTCTCAAGGTCATTTGGGGGTTTCCTGTTCAAACATAGGTCGTATTCGAACCAAAGAGAACATAGCTGTCGATACCCTCTTGATCGGCGCAACGCCAAAGCCACTGGGGGCTACATGATCGTATTCGAATCCTAGCTTAACCCTTTTGGAACGGTTTACTGATCGTATTCGAATCAGAAGCCTCAAAATTTTGTTTATTTCTTCTGACGTCTTTGCAAACAGTCTTTTTTTAGTTTTTCTTGAGAGTTTTTTTATCCTATTGAAAGCGTATAATGAGTGGCTTCTATTTAACCCGGCTTGGCCTTAGTCAATAAGTCGCCAGCATATAACAATAATGTGTGGAAGTACCGACTTCTACAGGATTGGGTTGTCACCCTTAACTGTTCGGGTCACATAAACCGGCAGTATAAATCAAAGGATCACAGGTATGATATTATAGTCATGTTTCAAAGCTATAATTGATAACCGGCTTATCTATGACTCTTTTTCATATTTCGGGTTTCATATTTCGGGTTCTATGTAAGATATATGACCCGCCCTGTGGTAAGCCGCCAAGGGACTTGTGATTTATTTCTGTATGCAGGACAGTTTAAAAGCTTTCTTAAGAATAAGGAAAACAGATGATAAGCATAATATGGATGAATATAAGATGGCGGCTTAACAGTATTGAGCACCAAACACGTGCGCGAAGGCACGGCAAAACCAAGTTTATGTCTACCCTATTACATGACTCCCTGAGTCCAAATGATTAACATTGTTTTTTCAGCAACGCATAAATATGAGCCGCCCGACGGATCAGTTGTTTTGCTGGCCTGAAGCTTCTGGATCATCCCTTTCCGCTCCTCCGTCTTGTTCCCTGTCCTAGAAGGTTGATGATGACCAGTCAATGCCACTCAAAGCTTCAAATACAGCTTCATCATCAATTAATCCAGCCAGGTCAACTTCAGGGGCAAAGGTATGCTTATGAATTGGAGGGATCAGGCTGGTCACTACATAATGTGGCGTCAGAATTCTCTGTTTTTTGCATCAAAACCCGGTTGGTACTTAGTAAGATCCGTGTCATTACCAATCAGAGTGGCCACGGGGCGTATTTCCTTCACATAACCGGTGAAGTCCTTCTGTTCAAATGTTGAGCCGTCCTCCTTCAGGCTTGGATATCCAATGGCGATGTCGGCTAGGTCTAGCTCTGGTAGCCACGCCTTGGCCCGGCTTAATGCAGCTACGGCTCCGGCTCTCGTAGAAGATCGCCTTAACTCATTGAACCGCTGCGGCAACACAACAAGCCGTTTCAGTACATCCGCCAGGAGTGTGGGGACTTCGTTTGATAGGGCAACTGCAGCCAAGGCACGTTGAGATCCGGTGTAGAGTTGTTCCACCAGCGTGTAAACCGCCTTCAGTTTGATCAGCATGCTTTGGTTAAGATCGGAGCTCCTGGGGCCTGCATTACAATGTCAGGTGAGTTCATAACAGTATTATGCTTATTAGAAAGATTCAAATATATAACACTTGCAAGGCGGCTTACCAAAGATTGCGGAGACCATCTGAGATACACGGTGTTTTAAGCCGGATAATTCAGTGGTTACCTCTTCAAGAGTTTTCTCCGCTGCTTCGGCTCCTTGGGTTAAAGCAATTTTTTCGTCAGCCCAGGCTTTCTTTTCAACTTCAAATCCGGATTTCAGTTTCTCCTGTTCAGATACACTGAATTCAAATTTGGAATTAGCCTTCTGGGTTTCAGTTTCTTGGGCCTCCAGGTGGCTCTGCAGTTCAGACAGTTCTGATTGAAGTTGGGCAGTCGTGGTCTGCACAAACACCAGGTCAAAAAATCATGAGCATTGGTATACAGTATTAAGTCCCAAGTCTTTTACAAGCAACAACACTTGGCACTTGGGGGCTAATGTATACTGAAGAAAATTGCTTAAAATGGCGGTTCATGTTAGTAAGTCCCAAGTCTTTTACAAGCAACAACACTTGGCACTTGGGGGCTAATGTATACTGAAGAAATTTGCTTAAAATGGCGGTTCATGTTAGTAAGTCCCAAGCATTTTGCAAGCAAAGATACTTGGCACTTGGGGGCTAATGCATATTGCTGTTACAGGGTATTTTATTTGGTTCAGGTATAATAAGGACCGGTTCAAACATGCTGTTTAAGCCGGCCCTTGGGGGCTACAGCGTAAGCCGGTTTTCTTATATATTTTTGCCCAGACATATTACCACTATTATCAGTTTGTTTTTAAGTCTACAGCATATTTCATCATAAGCAATAGACTTGGGGGCTGGTATAGTAAGGATAATCAAGTACAGAGAAAGGATTGTACCTCAAACTTCTGGTGCATCTATTTCACCATGTCAATTTCTATGTCACGGCTACTATGCACTTGGCACATATAGCCAGAAAAGATATCTCCGATACTCATGTGAGTATAATCAGCAACATCAAGTCTAGTTCTGCGGCGTTCCAGAAGTTCCTCCTTGGCAGAACACTTGGCCAGCACGGTTGGTCTCCCCGGTTCAACAAAGCCGGTCTTCGTGATTTCGACATCAAGATTTTGAGGGTCATCCGTCTTGGCCGGGCTAGGAAATTCCGGATTTTCAGAACCATCAATGGCTTGTTCGATAGGCAGGTCAGCAGTGGGCGTTGGTATATCATGGGCTGGCTCAGATGGCGGCTCATGAGTGGAGGCTTCAGGTGCGGCCGTTCCAAGTTCCGGCTCATTTAAGATCGGCTCTTCGGCCGGCTTGTTCTTCTTCGCCCTCTTGCTGGGCTTTGCTTGTCCACTGCATGAAATCAAAAGGTCAGTACAAGTGTAGCAAATTGAAATGAATACAGGATAAGCAGGTTATCGTTACCCTAGAGCGGTTTTAAAAGCCGGCAAATTGGACTGCATTGATTCGCCGGAAGAAGGTGAAGTTTCCTGATAATTTGAGTCAGAAGAATTGAGTGGTTGACGAGTGAGACCTGCCAAAGGATAAAAGGGATATAAATCGGAGGTGACCTCGTTTCGACGCTTTCTTGGTGCATTGGGTAAGCCGGAGGAGAGTTCCGCATCTTTACTGGTCCGGGTCTGCCTCCGGCTCTCATGAATCTGCCGCTTCAAAAGAAATTGAGGATCGTGATAAGCTAAGGGATGTGAAAATCTTACTTTCCGGGTTACTCTTCGGATTTTCTGTCTTGGGAAAGGCTCGGAGTCGGAAGAAATGATAGTTACCTCTTCAGCTTTTCCATGACTGGTTCCCGTGTCTTCCTGCTGATAATCAGTGTCAATAAGGTAATTAAAAAAGGAGCCAAGAAAGTCAAGGGCTACCTCCGACTCAGAGGTATCTTCTAAATGAAGCAAATCTGAGGCGATGGGCTTGTTCCCCTTCTTCCTGGCAATGGCTTTCCGGGCGGCTTTCTTGGCCTTTCTGGCTTTCTTTGCAGCTTCATGATCATACTTGGCCTTCCAAAATTTGTCAGTGGCCTGTGAATTACAACAAGAGTTTTGAGTAAAGATAAAACCTTCAAAGATGAAAGTAAAAATGCTTAAATTTGTGGCTTACCGCTGGAGCCGGGTTAGCTTTGCAGAAAGGACTTAAACCTACTTTGCCATAGTCTGCCAGGCTTTCATTCAGGAGTGACTTTGTCATATCATCAATGACGTCTTCAGGTAAATCATCAGGGTTGTGCCGCAAAGGATCATTCTTCTGGCCTGTGTAGTCGCACATCAAACCAGGGCGGTGGCTCAATGGGATAACCCGCCAGGCAAGCCAAACCCGGACCAAATCGATGCCATTTAAGGCATTCCCCAAAAGAGCCTTGACTTTACTCATGGTGGGGGAAAGTTTCTGGCGTTCAGCAGGAGACAGTTTATCCGGTAGAGGATGAGTGGACTCGAGGCGCAGGGCGCGAAAGCCGGGCAGAGAGTTCTCACCAGCCGGAGAAGTATCTTGACAATAGAACCATGTCTGGTTCCAGTCCTTGGGGTGACTCGGTGGATCGGCATACGGAAAAATGCAGTCTCTCCTTCGCTGGATTGAGATCCCACCAAGTTCCAAGCTAGGCCCGTTGGCATGTTCATTCTGGCGGTTCAAATAAAATAATTCTCTGAAGAGCAGCAAGTTGGGTTCTTCTCCAAGGTACACCTCACAGAACACTTGGAAATTGCAAATATTAGATACGGAGTTGGGACCGATATCTTGAGGTCGGAGATCAAAAAAGTGCAGGACGTCTCTGAAATTTTTTTAGCCGGGTGGAGAAAAGCCCCGGTTCATGTGGTCAGTAAAAACTGAAGGAAATATGCCCTAGAGGCAATAATAAAGTTATTATTTATTTCCTTATTTCATGATAAATGTTTATTATTCATGCTAGAATTGTATTAACCGGAAACTTGATACATGTGTGAATACATAGACAAACAGAGTGTCACTAGTATGCCTCTACTTGACTAGCTCGTTGAATCAAAGATGGTTAAGATTCCTAGCCATAGACATGAGTTGTCATTTAATTAATGGGATCACATCATTAGAGAATGATGTGATTGACTTGACCCATTCCGTTAGCTTAGCACTTGATCGTTTAGTATGTTGCTATTGCTTTCTTCACGACTTATACATGTTCCTATGACTATGAGATTATGCAACTCCCGTTTACCGGAGGAACACTTTGTGTGCTACCAAACGTCACAACGTAACTGGGTGATTATAAAGGTGCTCTACAGGTGTCTCTGAAGGTACTTGTTGAGTTGGCGTATTTCGAGATTAGGATTTGTCACTCCGATTGTCAGAGAGGTATCTCTGGGCCCACTCGGTAATACACATCACTATAAGCCTTGCAAGCATTGTAACTAATGAGTTAGTTACGGGATGGTGTATTACGGAACGAGTAAAGAGACTTGCCGGTAACGAGATTGAACTAGGTATTAAGATACCGACGATGAAATCTCGGGCAAGTAACATACCGATGACAAAGGGAACAACGTATGTTGTTATGCGGTTTGACCGATAAAGATCTTCGTAGAATATGTAGGAGCCAATATGAGCATCCAGGTTCCGCTATTGGTTATTGACCAGAGACATGTCTCGGTCATGTATACATAGTTCTCGAACCCGTAAGGTCCGCACGCTTAAAGTTTCGGTGACGATTTGTATTATGAGTTTATGTGTTTTGATGTACCGAAGGTAGTTTCGAGTCCCGGATGAGATCGGGGACATGACGAGGAGTCTCGAAATGGTCGAGACGTAAAGATCGATATATTGGACGACTATATTCAGACATCGGAAAGGTTCCGAGTGATTCGGGTATTTTCGGGGATACCGGGGAGTTACGGGAATACGAGGAAGAAGCAATGGGCCCCATGGGCCAAGTGGTGGAAGAGAGGAGGCAGGGCGCGCGACCCCCTAGCCCAAACCGAATTGGACTAGGGGGCCGGCCCCCTTTCCTCCTTTTCCTCCTTCTCCTTCCTTCTCCTTCTCCTTCCCTTCCTTCCCCTCTCCTACTTGGACTAGGAAAGAGGGGGGAATCCTACTTGGAGTAGGATTACCCCCCTTGGGCGCGCCTCCTCCCCTTGGCCGGCCCTCTCCTCCTCCCTCCCCATTATATACGGAGGAGGGGGCACCCCATAGACACAACAATTGATCTCTTAATCTCTTAGCCGTGTGCGGTGCCGCCCTCCACCATAATCCACCTCGATAATATCGTAGCGGTGCTTAGGCGAAGCCCTGCGTCGGTAGAACATCATCATCGTCACCACGCCGTCGTGCTGATGGAACTATCTCTCAAAGCTCGTCTGGATCGGAGTTCGAGGGACGTCATCGAGCTGAAGGTGTGCTGAACTCAGAGGTGCCGTGCGTTCGGTACTTGATCAGTCGGATCGTGAAGACATACGACTACATCAACCACGTTGTGCTAACGCTTCCGCTTTCGGTCTACGAGGATACGTGGACAACGTTCTCCCCTCTCATTGCTATGCATCACCATGATCCTGTGTGTGCGTAGGAATTTTTTTGAAATTACTACGTTCCCCAACAGTGGCATCCGAGCCAGGTTTTATGCGTAGATGTTATATGCACGAGTAGAACACAAGTGAGTTGTGGGCGATACAAGTCATACTGATTACCAGCATGTCACACTTTGGTTCGGCGGTATTGTTGGATGAAGCGGCCCGGACCGACATTACGCGTACGCTTACGCGAGACTGGTTTTATCGCTGTGCTTTGCACAGAGGTGACTAGCGGGTGTCAGTTTCTCCAACTTTAGTTGAACCGAGTGTGGCTACGCCCGGTCCTTGTGAAGGTTAAAACAACACTAACTTGACGAACTATCGTTGTGGTTTTGATGCGTAGGTAAGAACGGTTCTTGCTCAGCCCGTAGCAGCCATGTAAAACTTGCAACAACAAAGTAGAGGACGTCTAACTTGTTTTTGCAGGGCATGTTGTGATGTGATATGGTCAAGACATGATGCTAAATTTTATTGTATGAGATGATCATGTTTTGTAACCGAGTTATCGACAACTGGCAGGAGCCATATGGTTGTCGCTTTATTGTATGCAATGGAATCGCCTTGTAATTGCTTTACTTTATCACTAAGCGGTAGCGATAGTCGTAGAAGCAATAGTTGGTGAGACGACAACGATGCTACGATGGAGATAAAGGTGTCGCGCCGGTGACGATGGTGATCATGATGGTGCTTCGGAGATGGTGATCACAAGCACAATATGATGATGGCCATATCATATCACTTATATTGATTGCATGTGATGTTTATCTTTTATGCATCTTATTTTTCTTAGATCGACGGTAGCATTATAAGATGATCTCACACTAAATTTCAAGGTATAAGTGTTCTCCCTGAGTATGCACTGTTGTGAAAGTTCTTCGTGCTGAGACACCACGTGATGATCGGGTGTGATAAGCTCTACGTTCAAACACAACGGGTGCAAGATAGTTTTGCACACGCGGAATACTCAGGTTAAACTTGATGAGCCTAGCATATGCAGATATGGCCTCGGAACACTGAGACCGAAAGGTCGAGCGTGAATCATATAGTAGATATGATCAACATAGTGATGTTCACCATTGAAAACTACTCCATCTCACGTGATGATCGGACATGGTTTAGTTGATTTGGATCACATGATCACTTAGATGATTAGAGGGATGTCTATCTAAGTGGGAGTTCTTAAGTAATATGATTAATTGAACTTTAATTTATCATGAACTTAGTCCTGATAGTATTTTGCAAATAATGTTGTAGAGCAATAGCTCGCGCTGTTGCTTCCCTATGTTTTATATGTGTTCCTAGAGAAAACTAAGTTGAAAGATGATAGTAGCAATGATGCGGACTGGGTCCGTGATCTGAGGATTATCCTCATTGCTGCATAGAATAATTGTGTCCCTGATGCACCGCTAGGTGACAGACCTATTGCAGGAACATATGCAGACGTTATGAACGTTTGACAAAGCTCGATATGATGACTACTTGATAGTTCAGTGCACCATGCTTTATGGCTTAGAACTAGGACATCAAAAATGTTTTGAACGCCACGGAGCATATAAGATGTTCCAAGAGTTTAAATTGGTATTTCATACTCATGCCCGTGTCGAGAGGGATGAGACCTCTGACGGTACTTTGCCTACAAGATGGAGGAGAATAGCTCAACCAGTGAGCTTGTGCTCAGATTGTCTGGGTACTACAATTGCTTGAATCAAGTGGGAGTTAATCTTCCAGATAAGATAGTAATTGACAGAATTCTCTAGTCACTATCACCAAGTTAATAGAACTTCGTGATGAACTATAATATGAAAGGGATGACGAAAATAATTCCTGAGCTCTTTGCGATGCTGAAATCGACGAAGGTAGAAATCAAGAAAAGCATCAAGTGTTGATGGTTGACAAGACCACTAGCTTTAAGAAAAGGGCAAAGGGAAGAAGGGGAACTTCAAGAAGAACGGCAAGCAAGTTGCTACTCAAGTGAAGAAGCCCAAGTCTGTACCTAAGCCTGAGACTAAGTGCTCCTACTGCAAAGGGACTGGTCACTGGAAGCGGAACTGCCCCAAGTATTTAGCGGATAAGAAGGATGGCAAAGTGAACAAAGGTATATTTTATACAGATTATTGATGTGTATTTTAATAGTGTTCGTAGCAACCCATCGGTATTTTGATACTGGTTCAGTTGCTAAGAGTAGTAACTCGAAACAGGAGTTGCAGAATGAACAGAGACTAGTTAAGGGTGAAGTGACGATGTGCGTTGGAAGTGGTTCCAAGATTGATATGATCATCATCGCACGCTCCCTATACTTTCGGGATTAGTGTTGAACCTAAATAAATGTTATTTGGTGTTTGCGTTGATCATGAATATGATTTGATCATGTTTATTGCAATACGGTTATTCATTTAAATTAGAGAATACTTGTTGTTCTGTTTACATGAATAAAACCTTCTATGGTCATACACCCAATGAAAATGGTTTGTTGGATCTCGATTGTAGTGATACACATATTCATAATATTGAAGCCAAAAGATGCAAAGTTAATAATGATAGTGCAACTTATTTGTGGCACTGCCGTTTAGGTCTTATTGGTGTAAAGCGCATGAAGAAACTCCATGCTGATGGGTTTTTGGAATCACTTGATTATGAATCACTTGATGCTTGCGAACCATGTCTCATGGGAAAGATGACTAAGACTCCGTTCTCCGGAACAATGGAGCGAGCCACTGACTTGTTGGAAATAATACATACCGATGTATGCGGTCCAATGAGTGTTGAGGCTCGCGGCAGGTATCATTGTTTTCTGACCTCCACAGATAATTTGAGCAGATATGGGTATATCTGCTTGATGAAACATAAGTCTGAAATGTTTGAAAAGTTGATATAATTTCAGAGTGAAGTGGAAAATCATCGTAACAAGAAAATAAAGTTTCAACGATCTGATCGTGGAGGAGAATATTTGAGTTACGAGTTTGGTCTTCATTTGAAACAATGTGGAATAGTTTCGCAACTCACGCCACCTGGAACACCACGGCATAATGGTGTGTCCGAACATCGTAACCGTACTTTATTAGATATGGTGCAATCTATGATGTCTCTTACCGATTTACCACTATCATTTTGGGATTATGCATTAGAGACAGCTGCATTCACGTTAAATAGGGCACCATCTAACACTACAAGAAATATGTCAACTTGTGACCCTCACTATTGGCCGCTGAAAGGTCATAGTTTTTTATTTGCGACCTGTTTGTGACCAAAAACAGAAGGTCAAAAGCTGGCAGTCGTAAACTGAAATTAGCGACCTTCCCTGTGAGAAGGTCATAGACGTTTACGACCAAAACAGAAGGTCGTTGAACCCATGACCTTTTGTTTTGGTCACTGGTTGTCTGCCCAGGCCACGTCGGATCCGACGTGGCAAAATTGCGACCAATTGAAAAGGTCATTGACAAGATTCAGCCCGGTCCGATTCGGTGTTTTACATGGGCCGAGCCCATTAATTCAGCCTATTTGTGTTTTTTTCCATCAATTTTTTGTTGGGTTCATGGGCCAAGCCCAATATGGCAGCCTTTTTTATTGTTGGGCCGCGGCCATTTTGGCTAAACAATTTCATTTCTTTTTTTATTAAATGGGTCCACTAGTCAGATGGGTCCCAATTGTTAGGTTCTGGTAACAGGTTTCCATTTGTCAGGTAAGTGGGTCCCATCTATCAGACTCATATTCTTCATATTTCAAGCAGTATTTAGATTGGCAGAGACAAAAACACACATAATACTTAAACAAGAGCAACCAGATCACATAATACAAGCTCTATCCGTGCCATTACAAAGGGCCATGTATAATACAATACTTTACAAGCTCTACAAGTGTAATATAGTACTACTTCACAAGCTCCTGTCATGAACAACACACTGGACTCGCTGGACTCTCTCATATTTCTATGCAACTTCAACAGGACAAAAACTTCGGTAGTCAGGGCTGGAACCATAGTCAGATGAACAACACGCCGGACTCGCTCGACAGCGATAGTCAGGGCTGAGACCAAACAAAACAGCAACATGGCTTCCTCTGTCATCCTGTTACATGAATCAGAGAAGAATGAGAAAAACTGGGGCAAATATATTATGAACAGACCATTCAAGAAAAGGACATGTATTTAGAATGATAACATAAATTCAGCTAGTACCATGCTTTTTGTTGTCAAGCTAGTTAAAATGAGATAGTAGTTCATATAAGAAACAGAGAGACAATATGAATATGCATGGCACGTATGCAGGTTGTGCAAAAAACTGCACTCAACACATTGCGCCTAAAACAAAATACCATTCTACTATCATGACCATACATTCAACTGGCAAGATCTAACAATACTCGTCAGCACACGCATACTAACATCACAAAGGCAGGAGAGAACAAAGGGAACCAAGGAAGATACCTGTGGATGATAGTGTCGCCGATGATCTGGATTGAGTTAGCATTGATGAGGAAGTGGATGGTGTCCATGGTGTGCTTTAGATGCACACAGCCATGAGCTTCTTGACGTTGTTGCATCCGTTCGCTCGATGATGGGTATCAATGCGTCCAAGTAGAACAAAACCACCAACATTAACCCACAGCTTCAAGTACAAGCAAGTATATATCAAGTGACAGTGAAAACAAGTTGAGAAAACACTATTAATATCTATTTCATGTCATGCAGAATTCAAACCGAATAAACCTATGCATACGAAGGTGAAATATTACAAAGAAAGCACTCATCAGGTAGCATGCATACAAAATCTCTGTGTTGGCAGTAGTAAATACTCTCTGCGTTAGCAGTAGTAAAACTCATGCAGTACCAAGTTAACAACTTTGAGTCAGAAAAGCTAGAAGTGTATCTTAAGAGAGACCAAAACTTAGAATTAAGGCACATATCATATTCTGAACAGCATCAGCACCATGGTAGTAACAATTAACAGTAGTAGGACATCAATGGGGCACAACTTAGTTAACTGCAGACGGATGGACAGACAATTACCTTCTCGAGGCAGGGCCGAGCGTCCTTGAAGTCGAGGAAGATGAGCGTGAGGGCGGCGCTAATGGCACTCCAGGACATGTTGAGGCCGAGCAGCAGCGCCACAAGCATGCCCAAGGTGATGGTGTACATGCCGAAGGTGATTTTATCCCAAGATTCAGTGCATGGAACAGCTCCCTTCCGTTCCCAACAACAGCAAGGTACTGGTGCTACTACCGTGCAAAGAAAAATCTGGTAAGCATGATAGAAGGCTGGGATGGCAGGAAGTGAAAATCCTGTCTAACAACATGAGCAGAGCACTAGTTACAAGCATGATAGAAGGCTGGGTGAAGAATATACGAAACTGAACCAATCAATTCAATTCAAAGGGTGTATCTTGTGTAAATCATGCTAGCAATCTCAGTTTCATGCATATATATATATAGTAGAAATTTTATTAGATAATCCTAACTCCATACTTAACAGATATTCATTCCTCCAAATACTCAACAGAGAGTATTCCCTGCCACAAGCAGCAAGATGAGCGGGGTTTGGGCGAGATCCAGCGAGGTGCAGGGCTGCTCGTTGGGTAACTAGTACCTGGATGTATGGAGTGAGGAGGGAGAGCTGCATCATACTAATCTTGGGCGTGAAGAGTGGAAACTACCATATATTGCCCAAGAATTGAACCCAGCTTTGACATGCATGCTGGAATTCAACTCCATTTGTTGTCACAGAGATAAGATTAAAATCAACATTGTTTTGTTTGCCACTTATTGATGAAGCTACTAATCAGGATTAAATGCAGACAGTAGTAGTAGTAGTAGTAGCAAAGCAGTATATATATTAATTTGACTAAACTGAACCAACACCACAAGTCTGCATACAATGAAGTTACTAGGTAGGGATCATATAACATGAGGCAGATGGATGATTAGCAAACATGCTGGGTGGCCAAGAAATGAACAGCATATAAAATACTCCTACTATTGCAGTAGTTAAGATGATGAGACAAAGGACAGCAGCATGCAGAGTTCCTGATGCACTGGAGTGGCCCAACTCGGCTGCACCACACTGAGGCACTGTTGTTCCATCGAGCTCGACCATGTTCAGGCTTCATCATCGCCGTGGAGGTCCCGGTGGTCGTCCTGGTCCATGGAGTGTGAATCTTATTATTTCATTTCAGAGAACGCTAAACACAAATGGCATGTATATGGATCACTGTGGACAAGCAAACTTCGCTAATAAATATGAACAATGCCTACTATAGCATAGCAGGTAAGGAGTTAGATTAACTCAAGTATTGGTGACTAATAGACCTATTATTTCATTTCAGAGAAAGCCTGAAACGCAAATGGCATGCATATAGATACCAAGGACAAGCAAACTTAACTAATAAATATGAACAAGGTCTACTATAGCATAGCAGGCAAGTATTGGTGACAAATAGACCTATATTAAGAGTAAACAGAACTAGCTCGGAAAACAACTCTATATTAAGCGTATCATGTGTGAATGTGATACAGTAAAAAATTGCATGCTATGTACATCAAGTTAAAAGGCACAAGTTATACAGTAGCCTAAAGCAGAGCAAGTGTACAGCAAGTTGATAAAAGAATGCCCAGTCATGGCATTTGATTTCACAAGAGAAGAATGTGTAAGGTGCAATGTTGTGTACACTTTGTAATTCTATAATAATTTGTAGTGCACTGTGGCTAGAAGCCAGAGTACACTTGAAGCTACGAACTATGCAACAAGCCTGAAACTCCAACAACAAGAAGCAGAGTTGAGCTCCTAGCCATCAGACAAGACTGGAATCCCAGCATTTGCCTCTCAAATTTTTATATAAAGTGAAAATTCCCAGCAGGGTAGATAGACATATGCTATTGTTTAGAATTGCATGATAAATTGCGAGAAGTCTTCGAATACAGAGTCTTATGCAAAGTTATTACAATCAGTATGATGTTGTCAAGGTCATCCAAGTACTTGCCCTTTTAGATGCATATATAGCTATATGTAGGAGAATAATAGAGTACTAGCCGCACCTGCTAGATGTATTTCAGAATGAGAGGTCAAAAATAGGTAAAAATACTGATGCAAGCTATGCTCTACAACAAGTGCAGAGCAGCTACACAAGAAAAATACAAGCCCACTGATACTAGTTGTGCACTTGTTTCTTTCGTTCACCACTGATCTGATCTGTAGTGAAAGCGAAAGCATGGCCAAAAGAAGTTAAAAATGTTATTAGTTGTAAGAGGATAGAGATGCCACTGGATCTCAGAACAATATCAGATCAGGTTGTTGAAGACGTTGATGACGATGTTGTCGTTGGTGACGGCGTCGATCTCCGGCCCCAGGAACTGCATGTTGATTAGGATCCCCTGCACCGCCGCCAGCATCAGCCCAAGAACAGAGCAAGAGGAAGAGTGCAATGCGCGCGCGTGCTGCCGACCGCCGTACGTAGAGGTCTTGAAGTGGAGGAAGGATTCATACCATGGCACCGACCGCCGTCGAGGTCTTGAAGGCTGCGGTGGGTTTCCATGGCCGGGCTTCATCCCGTCGCTTGTCGCTGTTCCTCCTGTCCTACCTGCAGAGACAGAGACGGGGGTGAGAGGGAGGGGGAGATTGATCCACCTGTAGTACTAGGATTGCACAGCAACTAGTAGCAGAACTAGCAAGAAATAACCAAATTGAGTGTACACCAATATCATATGAATCCGCAACACAATCGAGCAACAGATTGGTAGAAGAACAGATGCTGCATAAACCGTGAACTACAGGTGGAGAAATAACCCTTTTCATGAGTATACTAAGCACTAATATGGGTTACAGCTAGTTGACAACTGACACCGTGTAGACCATGATGTGAGTATACTAAGCACTCATATGAGTATTACCAAGGACTTCCATGACATTATTACCTCAAAGACATACTGGAAAATTAAAACTGCACTGTTTATGCCTCTGATCACATAAAAGCAGCTACCTCCCTTAACAAATTCACATCATTGTCAGTTTTGTGATATTGTTGCATAAATAGCCCTAAGATCAAGTTAATAAATCTATTTAGAATGTAGTGTGTGCAACAAGAAACTTGATTGAGAAACCATGCTCTGTCTAGGCATAATACTCCTGACTGAGGTAGAAAAAACGTTGGTCTTCTAAGTTGACTTCAACGCCAACCAGATACAGTAGTACGTATGCGTACAGACTAGTCAATGTAAGCATGTTGCACTCCTATCTATATCTAGTAGCTGGATTAGTACACGCATAGACTAATCCTGCATGTCTAGTAGCTCAAGTGACATCTCAATCGTCCTATTTGGATATAAACTTCAGCTCAAACAAGGATGTCTCTTTGGTATAAGTTGGAAAAGTCTATGCCATAAGAGATGATGAGAACCGAACTGTTGTAACTCTTACAGTTAACAAAATTTCATAGCTAACCTCTGCAATCGGGAATATCTTGAACAGTATGTGTCCCTTCCTGATACAGGCCAACCAGTGGTTTCTCTGGTGTTCCGCGTACCGCTAGCTTTGCCCGGCAACACCATTCTGACTAAAAGCAAGGTTCCCACATTCAGACTTAGCGACAAAGAAAATCCACCAACTAATCACATCAATTGCTTATGCACCTAAAACATTTACTAGGAAGTGGGAACATTTTGAACCTAAAATTCTTCTCCGTTACTGGATCAGGTGACCAGAAGCTATGCAAACTAATTTAGTGGAAACCAAATAGACACCTCATCCCACACATTTCCTGCTAGAGATTCATGGGAGCTGCACTCACCAGCCTGCCCCTACTGAAGGTGAAGTCCTCGATTCCGTGGCCACTGAAGAAATCCGCCACATCCTGCAGCACCGGCGGCTTGTCCAGGTCAACTCGTGCGTGCATCCGGAACACCTATGAACCACGCAGAAGAAGAGTCAGCTCACACGCACGCACATACCGAAGTGGTACACAGTATCTTGTTGAATCAAAGGAAATGAAGCGGCGAGAACTGAACTGTTGGAGAGACGAGATCGACGGATCACTCACGTGGCGGAGGTCGGCCTTGAGGGGCGCTGCGGCCTCTCGGGACGACGAGGCCGCCATCGTCACCGCGGAGGCAGTCACCCGCGAGGGCGGCCAGCAGGCTTGGCCTGGACGTGCTTGACCTTGGAGAGGATCTCCCGCGGCCGCCATCGCTGATGCTGCTACTGGATCCGAGCTTCGGGGATTGGGGATCGGGGAGACGAAACCCTAGCTGCAGCGGAGGAGGAAGAAGAGCTGGGAGCGGGAGCGAGGTTCGGGTGCAACGCGAGGGAAGGAGGGCGCCGCCGGTGACAGAAAGGAAGGAGGGCGCCACCGGTGCCAGCGCGAGGGAAGGAGGGCGCGGCGCGAGGGGTGAGGGAGAGGCCGATCTGGATCGGGGACAGAGAGAGGGAGGCGGCGGGCGGAAGGAAGGAAGGGAGGAGAGGTGAGAGAGAGGTAGGGTTTGGTGCGGTGGTTTTTTTCCTTTTCTTTGCATGGATGGATGGATGGACGTTGGATTGCTAGCAATGGATGGAAGGATGTCTGCCATCTCATCGATCCGTGCCACAAACGGTTCCACCAATCACAATGTAGTACACACTTTGACGATTTTATAACCATCTAAATTGGTCGTAATCGATTAAATAATATGCTAAATCATGTCACCTATTTTATAACATCATAGAATTAGAAAAAAAATAAGAACAATAGCATCGTGTCACAAGTGAGACTTGTTTTTCAGAAAAATAACAAACCTGGAATAATACAAATATCTTTAAAAATTGATCTCAAAATGAGTTTTATTTGCAAAAAAACATTTTCTACCTTTGGAGTGTCGAAAATGGTATATATTTTTTGAAGCACCTACCAATATTTGTTGCAAAATGGCACCACTCTATTTTTCAATAATATTAGATCATATTTTAGGTACAATTGACCAAATGCTTGTGTCTCAATAGTTGTCTATCCACCTCTCGTCAATAATTGAGGAGGTTTTTCAAGTGCCCATTTTCCATTTTTCGAGTGCCCAAAAGGAGGTTTTTGGTGAAGAACCTACCAAATAATTGTTGCAAAATTGGACCAAATCATTTTTCTAAAATACTAGGCCATATTTAATGCATAATTCACCAAATGGTTTGGTGTAAAAAGTTTTGATTCACCTCTCGTGAAAAAGACAAATTTTCGCCGATTCAGTTGGAAGCGGGTCAAATTTGAACTGTAGCTGCCTTATAGTTTGCTCTTTATTTTTTCCAAAAATCATTTTAGGAACATAGGTATCTATTTAATCAGAGAAACACCAAAAAAATTCCAAGATTCAACCACTAGCTAGGAACGGTCATTCCCGCCGTTTTGACCGCATTTTGAAACGGGCATAAAAAGTTAAAAAAAATAAAAAAAATTGGGAAACCTTCGCGTTGTGTCATTATACGTGGCCAAGGTCCCAGGAAAAATAACAAACTTGTAATATGGCAATTATTTTAAAAAAGTGTTGTCAGAAACGAGCTATCACGTGTGGAGATCAATGGCTTTCAAGCCAAATGATCAATCTTATCGCCACATTCATGGCATAGTTTGTTCAAATGATCTCATATTGTGCACAATGGTGCATATTGGAATGGCAAACAATATTTCCTAAGGAAGTTTTCATTTTTTTTTGGACGAAAAAACCATTTTCCATTTTTCGAGTACCCAAAAGGAGGTTTTTTTGTGAAGGACCTCCCAAATAATTGTTGCAGAATTGGACCAAATCATTTTTATAAAATATTAGCCATATTTAATGCACAATTGACCAAATGGTTGGGTGTAAAAAGTTTTGATCCACCTCTCATGAAAAAGACAAATTCCCGCCGATTCAGTTGGAAGCGGGTCAAATTTGAACTGTAGCTGCCATGTACTTTGCTCTTTATTTTTTCCAAAAATCATTTATAGGTACATAAGTATCTATTTAATCAGAGAAACACCAAAAAAATCCAAGATTCAACCACTAGCTAGGAACGGTCATTCCCGCCGTTTTGACCGCATTTTGAAACGGGCATAAAAAATTAAAAAAAATCAAAAAATTGGGAAACCTTCGCATTGTGTCATTATATGTGGCCAAGTTCCCAGGAAAAATAACAAACTTGTAATACGGCAATGATTTAAAAAAAGTGTTCTCAAAAACGAGCTATCACGTGTGGAGATCAATGGCTTTCAAGCCAAATGATGAATCTTATGGCCACATTCATGGCATAGTTTGTTCAAATGATCTCATATTGTGCACAATGGTGCATATTGGAATGGCAAACAATGTTGCCTAAGGAAGTTTTCATTTTCTTTGGACGAAAAAACCATTTTCCATTCTTCGAGTGCCCAAAAGGAGGTTTTTTTGTGAAGAACCTACCAAATAATTGTTGCAAAATTGGACAAAATCATTTTTCTAAAATACTAGGCCATATTTAATGCACAATTGACCAAATTGTTGGGTGTAAAAAGTTTTGATCCACCTCTCGTGAAAAAGACAAATTTCCGCCGATATAGTTGGAAGCGGGTCAAATTTGATCTGTAGCTGCCTTGTAGTTTGCTCTTTATTTTTTCGAAAAATCATTTCTAGGTACATAAGTATATATTTAATCAGAGAAACACCAAAAAAATTCCAAGATTGAACCACTAGCTAGGAACGATCATTCCCGCCGTTTTGACCGTATTTTGAAACGGGCATAAAAAATTCAAAAAAAATCAAAAAATTGGGAAACCTTCGCATTGTGTCATTATATGTGGCCAAGGTCCCAGGAAAAATAACAAACTTGTAATATGGCAATTATTTTAAAAAAGTGTTCACAGAAACGAGCTATCACGTGTGGAGATCAATGGCTTTCAAGCCAAATGATCAATCTTATGGCCACATTCATGGCATAGTTTGTTCAAATGATCTCATATTGTGCACAAGGGTGCATATTGGAATGGCAAACAATATTGCCTAAATAAGTTTTCATTTTTTTGGACGAAAAAACCATTTTCCATTTTTCGAGTACCCAAAAGGAGGTTTTTTTGTGAAGGACCTCCCAAATAATTGTTGCAAAATTGGACCAAATCTTTTTTATAAAATACTAGGCCATATTTAATGCACAATTGACCAAATGGTTGGGTGTAAAAAGTTTTGATCCACCTCTCATCAAAAAACAAATTTCCGCCGATTTAGTTGGAAGCGGGTCAAATTTGAACTGTAGCTGCCTTGTACTTTGCTCTTTATTTTTTTCAAAAATCATTTATAGGTACATAAGTATCTATTTAATTAGAGAAACACCAAAAAAAATCCAAGATTCAACCACTAGCTAGGAACGGTCATTCCCGCCGTTTTGACCGCATTTTGAAACGGGCATAAAAAATTAAAAAAAATCAAAAAATTGGGAAACCTTCGCATTGTGTCATTATATGTGGCCAAGGTCCCAGGAAAAATAACAAACTTGTAATATGGCAATTATTTTAAAAAAGTGTTCACAGAAACGAGCTATCACGTGTGGAGATCAATGGCTTTCAAGCCAAATGATCAATCTTATGGCCACATTCATGGCATAGTTTGTTCAAATAATCTCATATTGTGCACAAGGGTGCATATTGGAATGGCAAACAATATTGCCTAAGGAAGTTTTCATTTTTTTGGACGAAAAAACCATTTTCCATTTTTCGAGTACCCAAAAGGAGGTTTTTTTGTGAAGGACCTCCCAAATAATTGTTGCAAAATTGGACCAAATCTTTTTTATAAAATACTAGGCCATATTTAATGCACAATTGACCAAATGGTTGGGTGTAAAAAGTTTTGATCCACCTCTCATCAAAAAACAAATTTCCGCCGATTCAGTTGGAAGCGGGTCAAATTTGAACTGTAGCTGCCTTGTACTTTGCTCTTTATTTTTTTCAAAAATCATTTATAGGTACATAAGTATCTATTTAATTAGAGAAACACCAAAAAAATCCAAGATTCAACCACTAGCTAGGAACGGTCATTCCCGCCGTTTTGACCGCATTTTGAAACGGGCATAAAAAATTAAAAAAAATCAAAAAATTGGGAAACCTTCGCATTGTGTCATTATATGTGGCCAAGTTCCCAGGAAAAATAACAAACTTGTAATACGGCAATTATTTTAAAAAAAGTGTTCTCAGAAACGAGCTATCACGTGTGGAGATCAATGGCTTTCAAGCCAAATGATCAATCTCATGGCCACATTCATGGCATAGTTTGTTCAAATGATCTCATATTGTGCACAATGGTGCATATTGGAATGGCAAACAATGTTGCCTAAGGAAGTTTTCATTTTCTTTGGACGAAAAACCATTTTCCATTTTTCGAGTGCCCAAAAGGAGGTTTTTTTGTGAAGGACCTCCCAAATAATTGTTGCAAAATTGGACCAAATCAATTTTCTAAAATACTAGGACATATTTAATGCACAATTGACAAAATGGTTGGGTGTAAAAAGTTTTGATCCACCTCTCGTGAAAAAGAAAAATTTCCGCCGATTCAGTTGGAAGCGGGTCAAATTTGAACTGTAGCTGCCTCATAGTTTGCTATTTAGTTTTTCCAAAAATCATTTCTAGTTACATAAGTACCTATTTAATCATAAATACATGGTTTGGTGGCGATACGTCGAGGTTTGGGCGGTGGCCGAGGCCCCCAACTCTAGAGCGCGTAAACTCGCATGCCCGCCGCGTGGTCACCGCGTGACCGTGGCATTGCCATGTGTTCTGGGCAGCCTAGGCATGTCTAGTGGGTTAGCCACTCCCCAGGTAGGTGCTAGGAAGAAAATTACAACATAAGATTCTCACGAGGAGACCGATCGATGCTCAAACATGAATTAGCAGCCAAGTGTTTGATTAGCAGTACGGGAAATGTACATGGCTAATGGGCGTGAGTATTGGCTGAGGACGATCAGTTACTAAGAAGACTGTCTTCACAAATTTTCAGCTCAAAAGGAGGAGTCTAGGTGCTACTTGCTTTGCAAAGTACCACACTGGACATAAATACGAATGTTGAAGTTGTGCTCAAAATAATGAATGGATTGAGGTGGCATTTGGTGGAGGATGGTTATTTGGGCATAGGAAATCACCGTAGAAAATGGATACTATTTGGACATGCGAAAGTGGCACTTCCTTCACAAAGTGTTGTTTTGAACAGAATAGGAAAATGAATATTGTTGAATTATTTTTGAACTAGGCAAGGAAGGTTTTTCACATATTTGACGAAGATATGACCCAAAGAATTTATGAGATTTTTTTGGGAATTTTGGGATTGACAGAAATATAGGTTGCTTCACAACCTCGGGCAAAAATTGCCACATGGACATGACACATAGGCAAAACTGATGAGGTGGCGCCTAGTCATAGCAACCCACCACAATTTACAAGGTTATGACCATCTATATTGGTCATGATCAGCTAGAAATAAGGCAGCGGACCAGTGCTATCTGCTTTATGACTATTTGGTGTAAGGAAATTACGACCTTTCTGACCAAAATGGTCATTATAGTTTAGGGTTTCGAGCCCCCCGAACAGCTTTTGACCAATTGGTCTGAAATGGTCATAGATCTATGACCAATTCTTCCAGGGTCACTGACAGAAGGTCACTAGTTGACATATTTCTTGTAGTGTAAATCCGTTGAGACGACACCGTATGAACTGTGGTTTGGCAAGAAACCAAGGTTGTCATTTCTTAAAGTTTGGGGTTGTGATGCTTATGTGAAAAAGTTTTCATCCTGATAAGCTCAAACCCAAACCGGAGAAATGTGTCTTCATAGGATACCCAAAGGAGACAGTTGGGTACACGTTCTATCACAGATCCGAAGGCAAGACATTCGTTGCTAAGAATGGATCCTTTCTAGAGAAGGAGGTTCTCTCGAAATAAGTGAGTGGGAGGAAAGTAGAACTTGATGAGGTAATGATGGAAAGTAGTTCGTCACATAAATCTGTTCCTGTGACTCCTACACCAATTAGTGAGGAAGCTAATGATGATGATCATGTAACTTCAGATCAAATTACTACCAAACCTCGTAGGTCAACCAGAGTAAGATCCGCACCAGAGTGGTACGGTAATCCTGTTCTGGAGGTCATGTTACTTGACCATGACGAACCTACGAACTATGAGGAAGCGATGGCGAGCCCAGATTCCATGAAATGGTTTGAGGCCATGAAATCTGATATGGGATCCATGTTTGAGAACAAAGTATGGACTTTGGTTGACTTGCCCAATGATCGGCAAGCCATAGAAAATAAATGGATCTTCAAGAGGAAGACAGACACTGAGAGTAGTGTTACTATCTACAAAGGTAGAATTGTCGCAAAAGGTTTTCGACAAGTTCAAGGTGTTGACTACGATGAGAGTTTCTCACTCGTATCTATGCTTAAGTCTATCCGAATCATGTTAGCAATTGCCGCATTTTATGAAATCTGGCAAATGGATAAACAAAACTGCATTCCTTAATGGATTTATAAAATAAGAGTTGTATATGATGCAACCAGAAGGTTTTGTCAATCCTAAAGGTGCTGACAAAATGTGCAAGCTCCAGCGATCCATCTATGGACTGGTGCAAGCATCTCGGAGTTGGAATATACGCTTTGATGAGTTGATCAAAGCATATAGTTTTATACAGACTTGCGGTGAAGCCTGTATTTGTAAGAAAGTGAGTGGGAGCACTACAGCATTTCTGATAAATATATGTGGATGACATATTGTTGATCGGAAATAATGTAGAATTTTCTGGAAAGCATAAAGGAGTATTTGAAAGGAGTTTTTCAAAGAAAGACCTCGGTGAAGCTGCTTACATATTGAGCATCAAGATCTATAGAGATAGATCAAGACGCTTGATAAGATTTTCAATGAGTATGTACCTTGACAAGATTTTGAATTAGTTCAAAATGGAACAGCCAAAGAAAGAGTTCTTGCCTGTGTTGCGAGGTGTGAAGTTGAGTAAGACTCAAAGCCTGACCACGGCAGAAGATAGAAAAAGAATGAAAGTCATTCCCTATGCCTCAGCCATAGGTTCTATAAAGTATGACATGCTGTGTACCAGATCTATTGTATACCCTACACTGAGTTTGGCAAGGGAGTACAATAGTGATCTAGGAGTAGATCACTGGACAGCGGTCAAAATTATCCTTAGTGGAATAAGGAAATATTTCTCGGTGATGGAGGTGATAAAGAGTTCCTCGTAAAGAGTTACGTCGATGCAAGTCTTGACACCGATCTGGATTACTCTGAGTCTCAATCTGGATACATATTGAAAGTGGGAGCATTTAGCTAGAGTAGCTCCATGCAGAGCATTGTAGACATAGAATATTTGCAAAATATATACGGATCTGAATTTGGCAGACCCGTTGACTAAACTTCTGTCACAAGCAAAACATGATCACACCTTAGTACTCTTTGGGTGTTAAATCACATAACGATTACTGACTCTAGTAAACACATTGAGTGATGGTCACATGGCGATGTGAACTATGGGTGTTAATCACATGGTGATGTGAACTATTGGTGTTAAATCACATGGCGATGTAAACTAGATTATTGACTCTAGTGCAAGTGGGAGACTGAAGGAAATATGCCCTAGAGGCAATAGTTATTATTTATTTCCTTATTTCACGATAAATGTATATTATTCATGTTAGAATTGTATTAACCGGAAACTTGATACATGTGTGAATACATAGAAAAACAGAGTGTCACTAGTATGCCCCTACTTGACTAGCTCGTTGAATCAAAGATGGTTAAGTTTCCTAGCCATAGACATGAGTTCTCATTTGATTAACGGGATCACATCATTAGAGAATGATGTGATTGACTTGACTCATTCCGTTAGCTTAGCACTTGATCGTTTAGTATGTTGCTATAGCTTTCTTCATGACTTATACATATTCCTATGACTATGAGATTATGCAACTCCCGTTTACCGGAGGAACACTTTGTGTGCTACCAAACGTCACAACGTAACTGGGTGATTATAAAGGTGCTCTACAGGTGTCTCCGAAGGTACTTGTTGAGTTGGCGTATTTCGAGATTAGGATTTGTCACTCCGATTGTCGGAGAGGTATCTCTGGGCCCACTCGGTAATACACATCACTATAATCCTTGCAAGCATTGTAACTAATGAGTTAGTTACGGGATGGTGTATTACGGAACGAGTAAAGAGACTTGCCGGTAATGAGATTGAACTAGGTATTAAGATACCGACGATCAAATCTCGGGCAAGTAACATACCGATGACAAAGGGAACAACGTATGTTGTTATGCGGTTTGACCGATAAAGATCTTCGTAGAATATGTAGGAGCCGATATGAGCATCCAGGTTCCGCTATTGGTTATTGACCGGAGACATGTCTCGGTCATGTCTACATAGTTCTCGAACCCGTAGGGTCCGCATGCTTAAAGTTTCGGTGACAATTTGTATTATGAGTTTATGAGTCCCGGATGAGATCGGGAAATGATGAGGAGTCTCGAAATGGTCGAGACGTAAAGATCGATATATTAGACGACTATATTTGGACATCGGAAATATTCCGAGTGATTCGGGTATTTTCGGGGGTACCGGGGAGTTACGGGAATACGAGGAAGAAGCAATGGGCCTCATGGGCCAAGTGGTGGAAGAGAGGAGGCAGGGCGCGCGGCCCGCCTAGCCCAAACCGAATTGGACTAGGGGGGCGGCCCCCCTTTCCTCCTTTTCCTCCCTCTCCTTCCTTCTCCTTCTCCTTCCCTTCCTTCCCCTCTCCTACTTGGACTAGGAAAGAGGGGGGAATCCTACTTGGAGTAGGATTGCCCCCCTTGGGCGCGCCTCCTCCCCTTGGCCGGCCCTCTCCTCCTCCCCCCCTTATATACGGAGGAGGGGGCACCGCATAGACAAAAAAATTGATCTCTTGATCTCTTAGCCGTGTACGGTGCCCCCCTCCACCATAATCCACCTCGATAATATCGTAGCGGTGCTTAGGCGAAGCCCTGCGTCAGTAGAACATCATCATCGTCACCATGCCGTCGTGCTGACGGAACTCTCTCTCAAAGCTCGGCTGGATCGGAGTTCGAGGGACGTCATCGAGCTGAACGTGTGCTGAACTCGGAGGTCTCGTGCGTTCGGTACTTGATCGGTCGGATCGTGAAGACGTACGACTACATCAACCGCGTTGTGCTAACGCTTCCGCTTTCGCTCTACAAGGGTACGTGGACAACACTCTCCCCTCTCGTTGCTATGCATCACCATGATCATGTGTGTGCGTAGGATTTTTTTTGAAATTACTACGTTCCCCATCAAAAAACTATGACTTCCCCTTCTTTGGGTTGAGGCTTTTCCTCTGTTGGATCACGAGCACGGTAGGACATGACTTCCTTCTTTGGCAGATAGCCAGTCTTCACAAAATCATTAACTGTGCTATCTGTGACGATGGATTTGACCCAGTTGCATGTAATGGGTGCTTTGGCTGCCTTGGGCGGCATTGCGATGGAAGCCTACGACAAAATAAAAATTTCTGGTTTAAATTTAAGCCGGAGAGAAATACTTCAATTCATATTCAAGATGGCGGCTTATAAAGGGGCCTAATGGCATATGGCTAATTATGTCAGATTATTTAAGCCGCCATGAGCAGTTAAGTTATCTGAGCCGCCATATGTGGTTGAAGTTATCTGTTGAGCATTCTAAGCCGGTGGTATGAGCCGCCATGGTTAGGTGGATCTATTAAAACATAGACGTCGACTAAGTGTCACGAAAACAGGTTTCACAGATGGCAATCTTTATTTTGGATCAACGGATGCTCGGAAAAGGAGAAATATTCTAGACCTAAAAAACCAGTACGGAGGAGTTCATCAGTACTAAAGAAGCCTTTGTGCAAGAAAAGGAGATCTATTAGTATCCGAAATGGATGCAAAACAGCTACCGCGCAAGTTTTACACTTCTTTTAGATCAAAAGAGGATGCGGTGGAGAAACCACAAAAAATTCGTGATGAACAGCGAAGAACGCCAAATAACTCGCAAACTTTAATGTGGATCTGAGGTGCGGAAAATCAGAAACTTACGGGTGCAGATTTACTGCGGAGGTTCGCCGCCGCTCTCTGGACCAGTTCAGGTCGATGCAGCAGCCAGGGTCGAAGACGACGAAGTGTGCTGCGGCGGCGGCGGAGCTCGAGCAGCGGTAGGGTTGCGAGAGGAAGAAGGCGATGGAAAAGGGGGAGAATGAAGAAAGACCAGTCGTGCCTATTTATAAGAAGACTGATAAGTGGGCGCGAAAAACGAGGAGGCCGATGGGTATCCAGCTTGTCAGGACGCCTCGATTCTCGGGATGGTTATTAAAGATAAGGATCCGTTGATATATATTGGATAAAATATGAATTAATGACAGATGACGTCATGGCGGGTCATTGCAAATCCAGAAGATGACGTCATGGCGGGTTACAAATTTCCGTTTGACAGAGAACAGAAGACTTTTCCTAAAGTGATGAAGATTGACATGAACCAGCTCAAATCAATCTGGGGCCTAATGTTGGGGATATAATTATTAGTATGACCCGCCCAGGAGGGGCCGGGTTATACTCATGACGACTCATCAAGCCCAAGACAGCTCTTGGAGATGGCGGGTTAATTAAGGGCCCAGGGCCCAAAGGGCGACTTAAGGCCCGTAGTGATAAACTGCCATATATGTGTAAACTTGTATTATAAGGCAGGAATAGAGAGAAACCGAGCCGGACACTGTTTATGAGCCGGCCGGGACTCTATGAGCCGCTGGGCATCGACCTCTGTATATAAAGGGGCGACCCGGCGGCGATTCAGGGCAAGTAACATCAGATCGAGAGCTAGGTCAAGCGGATTCTCTCCCTGGTTATTGAGAGATAAGTAATCCCACTCAAAACTGGATCGTAGTCTTTTACCTTCACTGGAAGGGGCCGAACCAGTATAAACCTCGTGTCCTTTCCCGATTAACCCCTTCTTGCTTCCTAGTTGCGATGGCTCCACGACTAAGTCCTTTCACTAGGACATTTGCCGTGACAATTTCACGACACTTTGTCTTCTAGATCGTGGGTGCAAGTGGACTATTCGGTAGGCACACATTTAGATCATGGGTGCAAAAGGGTTATGTGGTAGGCACATTTAGCGTTGTGTTGAGTGTGAGGCTGAAGGAGATATATTCATGTTTGGGGCATGTAGAAAGCAAGCTTGATGAATTGTAAGTTGAACATGTAACTCTTTCATGGTAGCAAAAATTGATCAACAAAAAAATTGTTGTTTTTGTGATTGAGAGGAGAAAAATCATAATTTATTCCTGTCATATTCATTTACTATCTTAATCTGGTACACGATTCATGCTACATACAATTTAGCACCGCCATCAAGTATTTCTTTCAACTTTTTTTGGAAACTGATTTGGTGGTATTCATCATAAGCTGAAGGGCCAAATCTGTGTGGGGAGTTGGTACCATTCTCTGAGCAATATGGAATTGCCGAAATGACTGCGTTTCTAACAGATCATCTACTCATAAGTCCTTGCAGGTTATCTATAGGGCTATGACTATAATCCGTATGTGGTCGATGCTACATGATGTGGACGTGAGGGCACTCATGGCCTCTGTGTGCAGCCGATGAAAATAGCCTCACATGATTTATCAACCAGTTTCGCTGGCGAGCCACTTATAGATTATGTGTATGAATTATGTAATCTCAAGCCCGCCCTATTGTGTTCATGTTTTGTGGTACTCGTTGAGTTGAACTTAATTACATTTGATAAAAATGGATGTGTACGTCTTGTAATGGAGAGGCCAAGGTACTCCCCTTTTCAGAAAAGAAAAAAAATGCATGACTCCTTTCAGTTGCTTTGCCACCTCTATCTCCAACTCCTTCGTTCCGAACATTGTTTGTGATCCAAATCCTCTGCATGAAGCGAGGAAGCATGGATACAACTTGCAATCGTACTTTCTTTCATCCAAATCCTCTGCATGAAGCTCTGCCTTTGAATTATAGAAGATGAAGTATACAAACAAGGAAAAAGAACTTGATAGACGACTAGCGACTTGGAGCCACCTCCTCCCCAAGAAAAGTCTAGGGTTCCTGCCTCCCGCCAGTGCTGCTGCCAGTCCGCCTCGTCTCCGGTGGTCTTAGGGCCCTGGCGACACGGTGGATCTCGGCCCTTGCCGGCGGGAGGACTCTACTTTCAGATGTTCCATCATACTTTGTTAGGGTTTGTGTCCTGCTCAGAAAGATGAGACGTCGGCGCCTCCCTAAATATGGAATAAGGTACTCCCCGCCTAGCCCCCATCCTGATGGTGTGTCCCACATCTCCGGTGGACGTGTGGAGGTGTGTCTCCGGCGGATTCGTCTTTGGTGGATTTGCTCGGACTGGTCGTAGTTTGTCTACGTTCATGTGTCTTCAGGTTGTATCCTTTCGATCTACACTACTCTTCATCGCCGACGATTGATGTTCTGCTGCGCTAGTCCTATGGGGACTTAGCATGACGACTTTCCGACTGTCTACTACAACAAGTTTTGCCCGGTCCCGGCGAGGGAGGGGCGATGACGATGATGCGCCTTCAGCTTGCTTCAGTATTTGTAGTCGTCGCTAGATGGTCTGCGGATCTAGCAGGGCCGTCCAAGGGCCTGTGTGGGTTGTGCAACCGCACAGGGCCCCCAAATTCCAGGGGCCCCCAATTTTGTGCCAGTGTCTAGTGTATTTTCCGTGTTGGGCCCTTTTATCACAACTAGCATAGACTTAGGCCTGCCTAGCTAGTCCCTGTTTCTCTCAAACTGGGCCAGCCCCTCAATCTCCCAAAATAAGCCTTTCCTTAGTCCCTATCGACACAGCCCGCCGATCGAGGTCTATCGATCTAGCCCCGCACGGTCTGCTCGGAAGAGAAAAAAGGGCCCTCATGGAGGTGAACCGACAAAGTGCGGCGGCAGCGGCGGCGGCGGCGGCGCACGGAGATGGAGCGTCGTTGTTACTTTGTTTCCTGCCCGGAGAAACAACCCGCTGCCCTGCCGGCATGAAGAATTCATTCCATAGTTTTCTTTGTCGCCGGTGTCCGAGACCTAGGCGAGGGCATCCCCGATCTGTCCACAAGGTGTGCTCAAATTGATTCCCGATTTAATTTAGTATTTTGTCCTGTTGAATGATTATACTAGTGAGTATATTGTGTGCATACGCTTCAGTTTATCAATCCATCTGTTTAGAGAAGATATATAGTACTAGGCTAGTTGACCAAGTTGTCACACACCAAGATTTCCAAGCTAGTTGCTCGTTTAAAATTCAGGGTACAATTTCTTTATCTTGGTATAAGCCTATAATTCATGAAGTGTTTGAATTCATTCTTTTTCTTTTTATAAAACATCTATTTTAGAATTTTTAGGGCCTTATTTTGCATTCCGCACCGAGCCCCCGAATTCCTGGAGATGGCCATGGGATCTGGATGTAATTTTTATTATTTTTGGTGTTTGTTGTACTGTTATGATTGAAGATGAATAGATCGAAAGTTTTCTCGCAAAAAAATAAATAACCTGATAGATACATGGAGCAAGAGAGAAAAATAGGAAAATAAACAATGGCTAGACGCCCGCCAAAGTCCTGAAGGCCCCTCCAGCTCCAAGAGGCCAGCTGGAAATGCAATCATTCTTGAAAGGACATTTCGAGCGCCATTTGTCAATGCTCCTGGTTCCCCTTACCTCCAGCGTAGCAGGGAGTCCTCGTAGGCTCTCGCTAATCTCTCAAGTGCAAGTCTCAGGTCTCGCGTTTGATCTCATGCACACACGCACACCAATTGGTTAAACAGCGATAGATATGATGATGCCGAGAAGAAGAGCGAGCTCTCGTCTCCCTGGCCTCCACTTCCTGACCTTCTTCTTCTTCATCGTCTACTTGGTCGGTTCCATGCCATCCAACATCCACCATGCCCCTTCCGCCGCCATTGCACCTCTGCTTCTCCCTCTCCAGCGCAATCCACGTCTTCCTCCCGGTCCGCTCGTTGCTGTGTGGGAACCCCACGGTGTGATGGGGCAAGCTTCACTCCCAGTTTCTCTTTCCTGGAAGCGACCGCGAGCAACTTCACGTGTTTCACTTGGATGATGCCCCATGTCTACGGCTACGGGCAGAGCCTCCCGACCCGTTCCCGAACTCCACCATGGACTGGAGCAGGCCCTCCACCCGCAGCACACCTTGCACCCCAGGGCGTCGCCCGCCACGCCAAGCCAGTCGCCGTGTCTGACGCGCACAAGCCGTCTCCGCGCCGGCCGCCGGTCCGCGCCCCATGCGCACATCCAAAGTCTCCACGAGCACACCGGCCGTCGGCACACGCCGTCCACGCCCAGGCGGCGCCAGAGCAAGGACCGAGGCCCCCGCCCCCCACCCGTACCATCATCTGCGCCAGCCGCGGCCCGCGAGGTCCCAGATCGGGACTGCATGAACACCAGCGACAGCACGCCCGCGACAGCGCGCTTACCGCCGTGACCAGCCGCCGCTCCGCGTGCCGAAGACCACCTCCGCCGCGCTAGAGGGCACCACCTAAAGCCAAGCGCCGGACGGCCGCACCCTAGGAATTTTTCATCATGTATTTGTTTATAATATTCCATAGGAATGACAGGCTCAGGAGTCTCCTCACATTCCTGTCTACAAGTGCTTTGCATTTGTCTCATAGAAAAAATATCCTTGACGAACGTAGCATCCTTAGACTTCATAACTGTACCGACCTTCTTGTGAGGTACCTCAGATTTCACTACTAGAAATCTATAGCCAACACTATTCTTAGTGTAGCCCAAATTAACGCAGTCCACAGTCTTTGGTCCAAGCTTACGCTTTTTGGGATCGGCACATTGTCTTTCGCCAAACAGCCCTAAGTATGCAAGTACGAGAGTGTTGTCCTTCTCTTCACCCATTTCTTATAGGGAGTGATCTCATTATCCGTTGTCGGAACTTTATTCAGGACATGACATGCCGTCAATATAGCCTCCCCCATCATGCCTTGGATAAACCCGATATATCTAACATGGCGTTAACCAAATCAGTTAGAGTACGGTTTTCCCACTCGGCAACCCCATTTGACTGGGGTGAATAGGGAGGCATCCTCTCATTAATAATGTCGTGTTCCGCATAAAAAGAATCAAACTCACTCGAGAAGTACTCTCCACCATGATCTGACCGGACTCGTTTAATTTTCTTTTCAAGTTGATTCTCAACTTCTGCCTTATATATTTTTAAGTAGTGTAGAGCCTCGTCTTTAGTATTTAACAGATACACATAGCAATATCTAGTGAAATCATCTATCAATGTCATGAAGTATTTCTTTCCACCTTTAGTCAACGCACCATTCATCTCACAAAGATCAGAATGTATGAGTTCTAATGGTGCCAAGTGTCTCTCCTCCACAGCCTTGTGAGGCTGGCGAGGTTGCTTAGCTTGCACACATAAAAGGCACTTAGAACCTTTGGCTAAAGTGAAACTCGAGATTAAATTCAACTTAGCTAGCCGCGTCATAACACCGAAATTAATGTGACAAAGACATGAAGGCCAAACTTCAGATTCAATAACACTCGAATGAATATGGTTCACGACTTTATTACAAAAATCTATGAGGAAAAGGCGGAACATCCCTCCGCTCGCATAACCTTTTCCAACAAATAGTCCATACTTAGTAACAACTAATTTATTAGACTCGAATACCAACTTAAACCCTTGTCTATATAGAAGGGAGCCACTAACGAGGTTCTTCTTGATGGCAGGGACATGATGCACGTTCTTCAACTGCACGATCCTTCCTGAAATAAACTTCAGATCAACCGTGCCAACACCATGAACAGAAGCACTCGTGCCATTCCCCATCAATACGAACCCGTAGCCTGTGACCTGGTAAGAAGTGAACAATGAAATGTCAGCACACACATGAACACCTGCACCTGTGTCCACCCACCAATCGTTGGGCTGAAACCCTGAAAAAACAGTAAACAGATTACCATACCCAGATACACCATTCTCATTGTTGCCCACAATCATGTTGACAGACTTGGAGTCCTGTCCTGACTTCTTAAACTTGTTTGAGCACTTGTTGGCCCAATGTTCAACCGAACCACAGGTAAAGCAGCCCTCATCCTTCTTGTTCTTCTTGAAGGTCTTCTTACCCTTCTTCTTAAAGTCGGTATTGTGTTGGACACCGTTCTTTCCCTTGGGCTTGTGGGAGTTGAAGTTCCTCTGATTCACCATGTTGGCGACAGAAGTACATTCGGCCCATTTTCCGTGCGAGCCCTTTGCTCTCGAATTCTGTTCAACACTCAGATGACCAATGACATCCTCCACAGAGAATTCACACCCGCGATGTTTCAAAGTGGTGGAAAAGTTCCTCCAGGAATTAGGGAGCTTAGCGATTATGCAGCCTACGGCAAACTTGCCCGGTAAATCGCACTTAAGAAGCTCAAGCTCCTTAACGATGCATATTATCTCATGAGCCTGCTCCAGTACAGGACGGTTTTCAACCATCTTGTAATCGTGAAACTGATCTATAATATACATCTCGCTCCCGGTATCGTTGGCCCCGAACTTAGATTCGAGCGCCTCCCACAAGTCCTTGGCGACATGCACATGTAAATATGCGTCGACCAATTTATCTCCGATCACGCTAATAAGTGCTCCGAGAAACACAACAGTGGCCTCCCTGAACGCCTTCTCCTGTTCAGGAGCAATCGTTCCCGTGGAGACACCGGTGACCCAGAACACGTTCATAGCCATGAGTCGTAAAGTGGTCTTAGTCTGCCAACGCTTAAAGTACAAACCGGTAAACTTATCCGGTTTCAGTGTAGCGACAAAGCCACTTGCCGAAAAATTCCTACACATAATAGGTTTTTGGATTGCTCAGTAAATAGGCAATTTTTTGATTAACTTAATCCACGAGTAAATTACTAGCATGACATTGGCACAAATAAACGGATACTAATATTCAGTCAAGCAAGCATATACTACAATAATTGCAGAAAGATCTACATATAACTCTAGCATGGCTAAAACAGAAAACAGTAGGAGCGGGATAAACGAGTTATACCCTCCAGTCGGCCAGGCAGAAGCCGCGGCAGTGGTGACAGTAGCATCGGCATCCTCGGCGGCCTTCTTGTCAACTTCAACTTTCTTGGCGGCGGCACGTTCGGCATCGGTGCACATGGTGATGATGAGGGCGAAGCGGACGTAGACGAACAGCGAGCAGTCGCGTAGTCGCTTACCAAAAACCTATTCGCCCCTCTCCCGTACAAGATCCGGAGAGGCGGGGTTTCGGAGACCAGCTCTCCCGTCGGCCGTGTACGCGGCGGATGGGATGGAGTCACCGGTGGCAGCAGCAGCAAGGAGGAACGACGGCGGGCGTGCGCGTGGAGCAGATGTGATCTATTCGTGGCGGCTAGGGTTAGGAGACACCTCACACTTATATAGACGCAGCCGTGTGGAGAGACATGGGCTCGACCCATGTCCGAGTCCGTGACAGTCCACGATCCGACGTCTCAGATCGTGACCCAGCTATCAGAAAACTCCCCGTTACTGACTGACAAAAATAAGCGCGTAGGTGTGAGCTCGGCTCGGCTCATTCTCGCAACCCATAATCGGGTTTAGCTAGGACTCAGTCCACTGAGACTTCGCGAAGTCTGAGTCGACAGCATCGTACGTATAGGCCTGCCTCGATCGATTGATTTTCCTATTCGTTCATGTGGGCTGTGTGTACGAGGATTTTCTTAAGTGGGTTGCTTTCCCTTTGTTTTGTCCTCCCAAAAGCTTGTCTCGTGTTGGGCTATCTTCTTTTCCTGTGCCTATTTTTCTTAAGTGTGCTGGGCTGTCTAGTCTCCTACTTGGTTGGTTACTTTTTTCAGTGTCTGTGTCAACGCTGCCAGGCATGGCGTGCGTCTTCATGAAACATAACATAATGCATAAAAAAATAGTGTGTTTGTATTACTTGAGCACATAATTTTGACACAAGAAATGGAAATAAATTAGAGAACATCTCTGGTTGAACTAAAAATGAGCTTCCTGGTGCATGTCGTAAAAACTGCTAAAAAAGGGGAAGCAGGTAGTAGAAAACTGAAGGTCGCTCTCTGATCAACAAAAATGTAATTTGGAACAAGAATAATGTTGCATACGCCTAGTCTGGGACCATCTACTTCTTTCTTAGTGTATATCACTAGTGTTAGGTGATCCGTGCGAAAATAGAATATATTTTAAATAAAATAATAAGTTACACACGGATGACGGACATGCAATTGTGTGTGATCAACGTGTGAGCGATCAAATGATACTATTTTGAGAAAAAAAAAAGGTTGCATAGAAATGACGAGCATGCAATTGCGCGTGGACGATTGACATGTGGCTGGAACGTGCATAACCAGTGGCACTATCTTATAAATATAAAAATATATTAATTTGTACATGGATGGGCATGGCCAGAGTAATGGCGACTGTGCGGCCCATGGGTGTGCAAGTCGAGTGGCGTTATTTAAAATAAAAATCCTAGACATCACTAATAAGAAAAGGGAAAAACACAAAAAAATAGAAAGTAGAAAACGAAGAAGTTAAAAATAAACCCATCATATCGATCTGCCCAAGCAACCAACCGCCCGCCCCGCACACACCCTAGTTTTGCTCGGGTGGTGTCACTTGCAATTGCATGCAGACTACAACATATGTGGTTGCGCATGGGAGGACATGCAACTAGTGTCGGACATGCAACTGGCCCGCCACCTCTCCCACCGCCCCCTCCGGCAAAACAAAGGTCTAGGTGCAACTATGTTGGGGAACATGTAGTTGTGGTCAGGTGCGGCGCTTGCAATTGCATGCCTAGTGTCGGACATGCAACTGGCCCGCCCCCTCTCCCGCCGCCCCCTTCAACAAAACAAAGGGCCAGTTACAACCATGTTGGGGGACATGCAGTTGCGGTCAGGTGCGGCGCTTGCAGTTGCGGGGCTGTTGTCGGGCGTGCAACTGGTCCGCCCCCTCTAGCGGCGCCCCTCCGACAGAACAAAAAAGTCTAGTTGCGGTCGTGTTACAAGACATGCAGTTGCGGTCGGGTGCGACGCTTGCAGTTGCATTCCTAGTGTCGGACATGCAACTGGCCCGCCCCCTCTCCCGCCTCCCCTATCGACAAAACAAAGGTCTAGTTGCAACCACGTTGGGGAACATGCAATTTTGGCGGGTGTGGCGCTTGCAGTTGCGAGGATGTTGTCGGGCTTGCAACTGGCCCGCCCCCTCTAGCGGCACCCCTCTGACAGAACAAAAAAGATCAGTTGCGGTCGGGCTAGAAGACATGCAGTTGCGGTCGCGTGCAACACTTGCAGTTGCATGCCTAGTGTCGGAGATGCAACTAGTCCGCCCCCTCCATCAAAACAAAGGTCCAGTTGCAACCATGTTGGGGGACATGCAGTTGCGGTCGGGTGCGGCGCTTGCAGTTGCGGGGCTGTTGTCGGGCTGCAACTGGCCCGCCCCCTCCGATAGAAAAAAGTCCACTTGCGGTCGGGTTACAAGACATGCAGTTGCAGATGGGGCACGACAATCAGAGTTGCGTGCTTGGTTGTATACATGCAACCAACTCCACACTCACCCACCCCCCCAAACAACACATAGTTGCATTACGAGGCGATACTTGCAGTTGCATGGCTAGCAGACATGCAATTGTCCCTCCCCGACAAAACAATACAGAGTTGCAATTGCGTTGAAGACTTGCAGTTGCAGTCGGGACGAGACACTTGCAATTGCATGCCTAGTGCTACACATGTGTAGGAGATATGCCCTAGAGGCAATAATAAATGTTATTGATTATCTCCCTGTTCATAATTATGTTTATGTTCCATGCTATAACTGCTGTGGTTCCCGAGCCCGTATATCCATAAAGGCTCTGGGGAGAACCCATATGCATGTGTGGAATAATAAACGGTAAAATGTATTCCTAGTCGTGCCTCTAAGACTAGCTCAAGTGTTGCATGATGATTATGTTTTCCCAATCATGGGCATGTCTATGCCAAGCAACTTTGAGGGCACAATGTCAGGAAGGACATTTGTGTTGAATCGACCCGAATTGATGTTATGCTATGAGATACATTCGTCACAAGTTAACGGTTTATAACACAGAGATAGTTAATGTTTGCATAATTCCTTAGACCATAAGAGTATCGAGTTTCTTCATGCTTGCTTCATGAACTTTGGGGTTTGTTAAACGTCATCCGTAACTGGATGGCTATTACGGCGGCTTACGAGTTCATGGGAAAGTATGTTAAGTAACTTGATAGCTCAAGATTGGGATTTGCTCCTCCGACGATGGAGAGATATACTCGGGCCCACTCGGTGTTACGGTGTCCATCATCGTCTGGCCAGACACTTTGTGATTTGATCACGGGGATGCCGGAACACGAAACGAGAAAAGAGAACAAAACCGGTAACGAGGTAACTTGCATAGTGGACAAAGTGTTGGCCCACGGGGATGCAATAAATCTCACCTCAGGTGTTTGTGATATATCGTGAAGCAACATGAATAGCTCATCTCAACTGGAGGTTCACTCGAATATTCATTCGTGTGGGTATAGGGGTCAATATGGGTGTCCACGGCTCCGATGTTGATCATTGATCGGAAGGGGTTCCAGGTCATGTCTATACTTCACCGAACCTATAGGGTCACACGCTTAAGGGTCATCTATCTGCTGAATACTAGACAGGGAGTCTGAGAGAAAATCACCGAAAAAGTTTCGGACACCGAAAAGTTTCGGACAGCGGAATCGTACCGCAGAGAGAGGTCACCGGATGAGTTTCGGTGAAACCGAAAAAGTTGTTTCGGGGTATGCCATTAAGTCAAAATGGTTTCGGCACATGCCTGATAATTCTTGGAGGGTGCCAGAATCATTCTGGAAACTTTTTGGAATTTTCAGAAATAAAAACCGAAAATGTTTCGGAGCTGCCGGTACCGCTTTGGCTGTTTTTCGCAGATGAAATTCACTAATCTGAAATTGTTTCAGAACGAATCCAAAATCATTTTAGTGGGTACTGGAATTATTCTAAGACCCAAAGAAATATTTTCGGATTTAGTGGACGCGAAAAATTGTCTTCATGAATAGTGAAAACGCATTCTTGTTTGCTTTTCGCAGATGAAAATCACTAAACCGAAATGGTTTCGGAACGCGTTGAAAATTATTTTAGTGGGTACTGGAAATGTTCTGAGCCCACATAAATATTTTCAATTCGAACGGACGCTGAAAAATATCGTCATGAATAGTGAAAGTGCTTTTTGCTTGGCTTCTTGGAGAAGCCACCTTGAGGGCCTTTTTGGTATTTCCCCCCTTGGCTTCTTGGAGAAGCCACCCTTGGGCTTGGCCTATAAATAGGGGTGGAGGGGGCTGCCTAAAGGATCATCCCTTCTCACATACATGCCATTGCAATGATCTGGCTTCTTCTCTCCCTCCCAGCGAAATAGTTTCGTAGAGCCGAAAGGCTGTCTGGGTTCCGGCAGGAACTAGTTCTGGACGGCGAAGCCCTGCCGGATAGCTGACACCGTATGTGTGCAACTCTGTAGAGAGGTCGTAGTTTCGATCTTAGTGCCCTGAGGGGCTGTTCGAGAGTGCCTCTCGAAGGGCTGTCCAAGTGACGGTCCGAGTTCTGTGGGTCCTCCCGGAGGGCTGTCCGAGTGACCGTTCGAGTTTCGAAGGTCCTCCCGAAGGGCTGTCCGCGACACCGTCCGGGGGACTGTTCGACCGCCTCCCG
>NC_057808.1:440541128-440551025 GCF_018294505.1 Triticum aestivum
AGTTGCAATTGAGTTGAAGACTTGCAGTTGCAGTCAGGACAAGACACTTGCAATTGCATGCTAGTTCCAAGCAAGCAACTGTCCTCCCGATGAAACATCATAGGGTTGTAGTTGGCGGGCACTTGGAGTTGTGTGCCTAGTGATAGACATGCAACTACCACATCTTCTGATAAAACACCAAAGAGTTGCAATCGCGTTGATGATGTGCAGCTGTACCTAGGGGTGACCCTTGCTAGCTACTCCACCCCAACAAAAACACCACTAAGTTACGATCATGTTGAAGACATGTAGCTGCAGTCGGGGACGATTGTGCAACCAGATGGCAACATTTCCAATTTTCAAAAATGAAACGGTTATTTAATAAAAAATGAAAAATAAAAAAGGTAGCAAGAAAAAGGTTTGAAAAGAGCAATAAAAAGAAAGAAAGAAACACCTCATCGACGGGGCAAATTGCATGAAAAACAAAAGAAAATTGAATATCCCACTAGATGTCGACTTCCATGTGGATGGGAAAAAGAAAGTACAAAAACTATAAAATAAAATAAAGTTAAATAAAAAAATACCCCATATTATGCGTGTTTCGATCTCATCGCCACACAAGTCTCGTCACAGTTGCGGACGCGTTTTACCCCTTGAGTTGCACGTAGTTTTGGATGCATGCAATTGCATACGTGTTGCACCCTCGTAGTTGCATGGATTCCGATAATTCTAGTTGTACGTAAGGGGAACAAGAGTTTTTGTGACAAATAAAAAGAAAAGGCAACAATTTTTCTGTCAACCTGACGTAGGAAAAATAGGGCATATCAACATTACGAAAGTATATTCCTGGGTAATACATGAATGAAACAAAAAAAAATTACAAAAAAGAACAAGCAACATACAAATAAACAAAAAATCCATGTACAAAAAAGAACAGGCAACATACAAATAAACAAAAAATCCATGTACAAAAGGCATCAACAAGCAGCGTAAAATCCTTCATGCATGCAAAAAAAAGTCTATTCTACAAAATTTAGATGTTCCGTATTGCCAAAAGATAAAAAGAAATTACAAGTAAACCATTTTAACAAATAAATTGATGAGTATATACACTAAAACAGAAAATGGAAACAAAAAAGAAAAAAGAAAGTACAGGTATATAGGAGAGTGGGCTGCCCTAGCAAGTTTCCTGCTTGTTGTAGACAAAAGCAAAAGAACGGAAAAGACCATCCAGCCGTTGGCCAGCCGTGCGTAGCCTTTCGCGGCAAAAAAACAAAAAGAAAGTGGGCTGGTCACGTCTTAACAGGCCGAATTGATACAAGACACTATATTACGTGAATCTTGAAGCGACAAACATCGAACGGCCAGACTGTCGAAGTCTCAGTCGACTGATTTTTAGCATCTCCGACAGATTATTGCGTATAAGTTATGTAATCCCGAGCCTGACCTATCGTGTTCATATTTTGTGGTACTCGTTGAGTTGAACTTGTTTACTTTTGATAAAATGGATGTGCACGTCCCTTAATGGAGAAGTTGGGGTACTCACTTTTCGGATAAGAAAAAAAATGTGCAACTCCTTTCACTTCCTCTGCCACCTCTACCTCCAACTCCTTCGTTCTGAGCATTGTTTGTGATCCAAATCCTCTGCATGAAGCAAGGAAGCATGGATACTACTTGCAATCGTACTTTCTTCCATCCAAATCCTCTGCATGAAGCTCTGCCTGCCTTTGCATGCATTATAGAAGATGGCCAATACAAACAAGGAGAGAAATAAGAACCTGATAGGTACAGGGAGCAAGAGAGAAAACTAGGGAAAACAAACAATGGCCAGACCAAAGTCCTCAAAAGCCCCCCTCCAAGAGGCCAGCTAGAAATGCAATCATTCTTCAAAGGACATTTCCAACGCCACTTTTCAATGCTCCCGACTCACCTTGCCTCGCGTAGCAGGCAAGCGCGTCTGCTCCAACCGAGTACGTACGTACGTACCATGCCATGCTACTGTGCACGTGCACGACGCGAGAAGGGCTTTGGTTGCCAAATGGTGTCCGCACGAGTCCCACAAGCGGTGCAGACACGTCATGTACGAAACAAAAGATGTTACTGCAAGGAGTCTTCTTCGTAATATTGTAGTAGTAGACCTGTATGTTTACTCAATGGATCAGGTAGGTTTAGGGATTCGTGGTGGATTACTGTGGTATTACCTTCTCCTTGACCAGATGAGCAGGAACTCCCGGTGCCAGAGCCAGCCATGGTGAAGTAGTGTCCGGTGATGGCAGAGAGTGGATGGCGGCGGTGGCGGAGCTTCCCGTGAGCGCCGCGCTAACCCTAGATCGGAAGGGATTGTCAGTGGGGTTTGTGGCAACGATCAACCTCGTAAGTCGTGCCCCGGCCCCACCTCTGTTTATATAGCGTGGGTCACAGGGGCCCACCGACCATGGTTTGATTGGGCGCCTCCGATCAGGGCGCGATGCAAGTTCCCGTTCGACCCGTTGGGCTCGAACGGGAGAGAGATCAACCTAACACTGTAGGGTTGAGCTTGGCCTAATGTAACACGTATACTCGGCCTGGGCTTTATAATCCTAATAGTAGGCTCTCACTAATCTCTCAAGTGCAAGTCTCAAGTCTCGTGTTTGATCTCATGGACTCACCAATTGGTTAACCAGTGATAGATATGATGCCGAGAAGAAGAGCAATCATCTACTTGGTCGGTTCCATGCCATCCATCTTTCACCATACGTCTGCTCGTACTCTCCCTCTCCATACCCCTTCCGCTGCCATAGTGCCTCGGATTCTCCCACTCCAGCGCAATCCACGTCTTCCTCCCGGAGGGCGGAGGCTGCATCCATCACCTCCTTGCTGTAGGGGAACCCCACGCGCGAGATGCGGCAGGCCTCACACCCAATTTCTTATGGAAGAGTCTAACAACTACTTTCTCCGTAAAAAAATATAAAAACATTTAGATCATTAAAGTAGTGATCTAAACTCTCTTATGTTATTTATAGGGAATACTTGTCAGGTTTCGAGTTCTACTGTCAAATTGATAGTAGGTTTTTGAAGATACGAGGCCCAACAAGTTGCTGTGGGACTCTTCTATCGTACGAAACAGTCGTTACCCCCGCAGCCTCCTGCGTTTGCAAGGTCTTACAGAAAGAGAGGGAGCAACGCCCCGTGTCATAGAAAAATTCCAGTCATTCATGGTTCGCCACTAACCCTTGCCCGTAAACCTAAAAGGATTGCAGTCCGTCTAGTCTCTCTGGTCCTTAGGTCGAGTTCGCTGAGTTTTGTGATTAGATGCTGCTTGTTAGTAGGTGCATGGACTCCTTGAGTGATGGACCTAACACCATCTACAGCCGGACTTGGCAAATCAAATCCCTCAAACCCTCGCGGACGCGACCGGGCATGCACGCAGACGCATCCGGACGGGCCCTCATATTTCCTTCCGGGGATCCACATATCTCAAACCCGGACTCTCAAATCCATGCAAATACATGCAGGTCGATCATGCAACACAATGTCGCACGTAAATAGCAATTGTTGGTATCAAGCATAGATAGCATTTACATGAAATTTATTTGAAGTGCCGAACTCAAGCATTGCCTCCTTGGTTGCCATTGTCGATCCACATGTGCTCCACAAGATATTGAGTAGTTGTGTGTGCACCTGCTGATCTCGAAGATTCTGATGCATCTGCAGAAAGTTCATAAGCTGAGCCGCATCTTGATCTTCCGGGATTTCAACTTATTCTTCAGGTGCTTTGAAATCATGGGTTTGCGCTACACCATCACCCTCATCCTCGACAATCATATTTTGCAGAATAACACGACATGTTATCAGCTACCACAAAATTTCTGATTACCACAGCATTGCAGCGCTCTGCATAATACCCCAACGAGCCTGAAGCACACCAAGTGCCCTCTCCACGTCCTTCCTAGCCACTTCCTGCATTGTTGCAAAGTGGCTCTATTTATTGCCACGCGTCTCGGATATGGTCTTCACAAACGCCACCCACTAAGGATACATACCATCGCCAAAATAGTACCCCATGTTGTAGTTTCGGTCGTTGACGGTGTAGTTGCAAAGCCTCCTGAACACCGGTGATCGTTGAAGCACGTTGATGTCGTTGTGAGAACCGGCATTCCAAAGAAAGCATGCCAAATCCATAAATCATGTGATACCTGTTGGTAATCGTAGCATAATTTTAAAAAATTTCTACGCTCACCAAGATGCATCTATGGAGTCTACTAGCAACGAGGGGAAGGGAGTGCATCTACATACCGTTGTGGATCGCGAGCGGAAGCGTTCCAATGAACGTGGATGACGCAGTCGTACTCGCCGTGATCCAAATCACCGATGGCCGAGTGCCGAACGTACGGCACCTCCGCGTTCAACACACGTACGGTGCAGCGACGTCTCCTCCTTTCTTGATCCAGCAAGGGGGAAGGAGAGGTTGATGGAGATCCAACAGCACGACGGCGTGGTGGTGGATGTAGCGGCTCTTCGGCAGGGCTTCGCCGAGCTTCTGCGCGAGAGAGAGAGGTGTTGTAGGGGAGGAGGGAGGCGCCAAAGGCTGTAGGTTTTCTGCCCTCCCTCCCCCCCACTATTTATAGGACCCCTTGGGAGGGGGGAGCCGGCCAAAACCCATCTAGGGTTGGGGGGGCGGCGGCCAAGGGGGGGAAGGGGTTGCCTTGCCCCCCAAGGCAAGGGGGAACTCCCCCCCCCCTAGGGTTCCCAACCCTAGGCGCATGGGGGGGAGGCCCAAGGAGGCGCCCCAGCCCACTAGGGGCTGGTTCCCTTCCACTTTCAGCCCACGGGGCCCTCCGGGACAGGTGGCCCCACCCGGTGGACCCCCGGGACCCTTCCGGTGGTCCCGGTACAATACCGATAAACCCCGAAACTTTCCCGGTGGCCAAAACTGGACTTCCTATATATAATTCTTCACCTCCGGACCATTCCGGAACCTCTCGTGACGTCCGGGATCTCATCCGGGACTCCGAACAACTTTCGGGTTTCCGCATACATATATCTCTACAACCCTAGCGTCACCGGACCTTAAGTGTGTAGACCCTACGGGTTCGGGAGACATGCAGACATGATCGAGACGCCTCTCCGGTCAATAACCAACAGCGGGATCTGGATACCCATGTTGGCTCCCACATGTTCCACGATGATATCATCGGGTGAACCACGGTGCCGAGGATTCAATCAATCCGTATGCAATTCCCTTTGTCAATCGGTATGTTACTTGCCCGAGATTCGATCGTCGGTATCCCAATACCTAGTTCAATCTCGTTACCGGCAAGTCTCTTTACTCGTACCGCAATGCATGATCCCGTGACTAACGCCTTAGTCACATTGAGCTCATTATGATGATGCATTACCGAGTGGGCCCAGAGATACCTCTCCGTTTACACGGAGTGACAAATCCCAGTCTCGATCCGTGCCAACCCAACAGACACTTTCGGAGATACCCGTAATGCACCTTTATAGTCACCCAGTTACGTTGTGACGTTTGGCATACCCAAAGCACTCCTACGGAATCCGGGAGTTGCACGATCTCATGGTCTAAGGAAAAGATACTTGACATTGGAAAAGCTCTAGCAAACGAAACTACACGATCTTTTATGCTATGCTTAAGTTGGGTCTTGTCCATCACATCATTCTCCTAATGATGTGATCCCGTTATCAATGACATCCTATGTCCATAGTCAGGAAACCATGACTATCTGTTGATCAACGAGCTAGTCAACTAGAGGCTTACTAGGGACAGGTTGTGGTCTATGTATTCACACATGTATTACGATTTTCGGACAATACAATTATAGCATGAATAATAGACTATTATCATGAACACAGAAATATAATAATAACCATTTATTATTGCCTCTAGGGCATATTTCCAACAATACCACCACTTCTAGTATGATGGTGGCCTCTCTTGTATGACCTTGATACATTCCCCGCAGACCTTTGGGCAGTTCTTCCATTGCTAATGCATGCAACCAATTTATCCGAGCATGGAAACCCCCTTGCCTCTCAAATAGCCAACAACTTCTCCGTGCCCTTCGCATTTGGTTCTCTGAGATACTCAGGTCCAAACACCTCCACCACGGCGCGGACAAACTTGACAGTAGTCTTCAGGCACGTGCTCTCCCCCATCCTAACCATCTCACCAACGGCGTCTGCAGCAGTACCAAGTGCAAGCATCCTCGGGGCAGCCGTGCACTTCTGCTTGGCCGAGTGGCCGCGGCAATCCCTTTTGAGCTTGAAGTACTCGTCGTGTGCCTCCACTCCCTCCATAATGCGCAAAAACAATGGTTTATGTATGCAAAAACGGCGACGAAACCATGGATCATCCGGGAAAGCAGGTTTGGGAGCAAAGTAGTCATTGTGCAGTAGCTTTGCTTTGGACACCCTGTCCCGGTTGATCACTCTTCTCCCTTTGATTGAGCCCTTGAAGTTGAGAATATGCTCCACTTGCCGCTCCATTTCCTCTTGCATGCTCATGAGCATGATCATGCCCACTTATTCCTCCAAATCCGACAAATAATATGAAAACGGCGACGAAACCATGGATCATCCGGGAAAGCAGGTTTGGGAGCAAAGTAGTCATTGTGCGGTAGCTTTGCTTTGGACACCCTGTCCCGGTTGATCACTCTTCTCCATTTGATTGAGCCCTTGAAGTTGAGAATATGCTCCACTTGCCGCTTCATTTCCTCTTGCATGCTCACGAGCATGATCATGTCCACTTATTCCTCCAAATCCGACAAATCGAAGAACTCATCTTGAATCATTTGGTCAAGCTCCATCGGTCCATACTCCTCGTTCGAGGAAGCATCGGAATCCATAGTTTTACCTAACAAAATAACAAAAAATCTGGCCGGACAATGTGTCGAACACATCAAGCGCAAGGCGGAGCCGAAGAATTGCCGGACGTACCAAGGTGCCGTCCGGGCCGACGACGACGTCCCACACGGCAAGGACGGGAGGACTCTTCCGAAGCTGGCGGCGGAGAGCCTGGGAGCGGCGGCGGAGCGCGAGATGGACGGCGCGGAGGAGGAAGAAAAAAGGAGATAGCAAATGGATCCGGTGGTTTTGGGGGTGGATTTGGCGCAATTTGGGGTGGGGTCGGGCTGTCGGGTCCGACATGGCGGGCGTGCCCGTGCGCCCCCATATCCATCTCATATTTGGGCTGGATATGGGGGGTGCCGGTCAGCCCGGGCGTTTGAGGGCACCCATCTGGATCAAAAAATCGTGACTAGTCAGTGACCGGGCAGCCCGTCCGGGCGGATATGGCGGGTTTGGGAGGTCCGGCTGTAGATGCTCTAAGAATCACTAAGAATCTGGAATTATTGTTTGGATGGTCTCGGATTGAACCCGAGTTATGCTGACCTTACATGCTGCTGGTCAGTGATCCTTAGGTTGTTTAAAGCCTTTATTTCTAATTTTGGATCGTCGCTCGTATGGTTAGTGTCTTTCTCTGGCATTGTGTCTACTTCTATCTTAACGCATGAATTCAGATGCTGTTGTACCTGCATGGTTCCATTTTAACGAAATCTACCGGTGATGCTCAAAGCCTAATTAAGACGGATTTGTTGGGAACTGTACCAGCAGCATTCTTGAAATGACGTTTCCCGCACCATGCATGCATGTTTCATGCTCCTGACTCGCCGCACCACAAAGTAAGTCCACTAGCGCGGGTAGCAGGGAAGCGCGTGCATCCATCACCTCCTTGCTGTAGGATTACCCTACGGCCGAGATGGGGCAAGCTTCACCTCCAATTTCTCCTTCCAAATTAGTATCACCGAACCAAACTCGCCGTGTTTCACTGGCATGATACCCTATGGGCGGAACATCTCCTTCTCCAACAACAAGCTTGCAGGAACCATCCCGCCGCAGCTCGGCCTCTTTACGGGAGTGGAACTTATCAACTTAATCTCCTTAGATCTCTCAGTAGCCGAGGTTGTTCGTGTTCCGTATGAACCGAGGACACGAAAATTGTTGCCCGGTACTACACATGGCCAGGGTGTGACTGGGAGAGCGGCCAAGGCACTGCAGCACGTTGTAATCCGCGGCCACGGGAAGGTCGCATCGCGGTCATCGTCGTGGCTCGAGCTAGCAGCCATGGCAGCTTCTGCTTTGTTAGGGTTGATCTGCGCCATAACAGGGCTCGTGCTCTGCTGCATCCGTAGCAAGAGAACGCGGCAGCAGAGCATGTCGGCTATCATAACCGAACCTGAACTCCAGCGAGGACTGGGGCCTAGGCAGTTCCGCTACGGCCAACTTGCCGCCGCGACTTGCAACTTTGCAGAGGAGAAGAAGATCGGGAGAGGGGGGTTCGGTCAGGTTTACAGAGGCTACCTTAGTGACCAGGACCTTCATGTGGCAATCAAGACGCTCTCAGTTGCTGTCTCTGAGGAGAGGTCAGTGCAGGGTCTCAAGGAGTTCCAGGCGGAGGTCACCGTCCTGAGCCAGCTCAGGCACCGCAACATTGTCCAGCTCGTCGGCTGGTGGTGCGGTGGCCGGAGAAGGCGGAGAGGACGGCGGCTAGCGCTCGTCTACGAGCTCATGCCCGGCGGCAGCCTCGACACGCACCTCTACGACGCTGACAAGCACTTAACTTGGCCAGAGAGGTACTATAACCGATTCTGTTGCACTGGATACAAACTTTAAAACCTGATGAAATGTGAGATTAACATCCACAACTTTGCAGGTACGAGATCGCGCTGGGACTGGGCTCTGCCTTGCGGTACCTCCACACGGAGTGCGACCGGTGCATCGTGCACGGGGACATAAAACCCGCGAACGTGATGCTCGACGCGTCGGGCAACGCTAAGCTCGGCGACTTGGGGCTAGCAAGGCTCGTCGACCATGGCGCCGAGCCACGGACGACACAAGTCGTCGCAGGCACCGTCGGGTACATTGACCCAGAGCTCGTCAACGGCCAGAGGTGTGCAGCTTCGGCGTGGTGCTTCTCGAGATCGGCTGTGGCCGGCGGCCAACCTCGGGGACCCTAATGGCGTCAGTCCGCCGCATGTACCGCCAGAGCCGGGTCCTCGACGCGGCCGACCAGAGGCTGGGCGGCGAGTTTGACAGGCCGCAGATGGAGTGTCTGCTCGTGACGGGGCTCTGGTGCGCCCACCACGACCCCGTGCAGCGGCCGTCCGTTACCGAGGCTATATATGGACGTCCTGCGATTGCAAGACACAGAGTTGCCGGTGCTCGGTGGAGCGATGCGTGGTTCCTCCGGGGACATCCTCTCCTTGGAGAGACGGGCTTACGGTGACGACGCGTTATCTGAAAACTCAAACTCTGGTTATGTGCATTCAAACCGAGTACCTTACTGTCGAGTATTCAACTTTTCTCTTTCCAGAAGAATAGTACATGTATCGGTGCATGCACCCACGGCTGTTTGTATCTGTAAGATTCAGTCATCGAATGATTTTTAATCTACCAAACAGGAGCTCCTAACAGCTGATTTTCATGTGACCTCCCATAACTGGAGAGAAGCAAACCAACCGGACGATTTGTAATTGGCTATGCTTAGTAGTTGACATCTTTCGTGTTCACATTCTCCCTTCCATTTTATTTTATTTTGTGAGCCTTGCCATCTGAATTTTATATCTGTTCGTGCAGCATAGCTTGTTTTTTAGAGTGTGCAGCCTTCTAATCAGGAGTTGTTGAAATTTACAGAGAGGTGCCAACACTAAGTATAACACTTGGTCCCTTCTCCTATATTCTTTTTTGCGGGGCCCTTCTCCTCTATTTTTCGGTCGAATATCCCGCTCGTTGTGTCCCTGCTAGCGTGTACCCTCCGGACTCGATTTTTTGGCTGGGCCATACATGGTCACTTGTATGGACGTTTGAAGACGGTAGGAAAACTCTAGTTGGAAAAAAACTAGCCATCGTTGAGAGTTCCTT